>NW_026607881.1:253414-448414 GCF_029499605.1 Hyla sarda | reverse complement strand
TACTTATATGTCCACTTAAAATATAGGATAGTTCATTTAACCCTTAACTACCCCCATTGTGAGGCGGGGGTTTTCATTTAAAGGAGAATTGTCCCCCATACTGCCGGCAGAAAAAAAAATTACGCTGTACACACCTCCGCTCCCCCGGGGCCTCCGGTAACCGTCTCCGTTCTCCGCCGCGATCCTCTTCCTGGTTGTTGGTGGTTGGCGAGTCATACTGCGCTCAGCCAATCACCGGCCGCAGTGAAGTCCTGACTCGGCTGGCGATAGGATGAGCGTCAGTGTGCAGTTTTCGGCCCCGGCAGCAGGTGCCGGTGTAGTGAAGAATTTTGTGTCTTGAAGCGTTCTCACACTGCTGCTCAGCCTATCGCCGGCAACCAGGAAGAGGATCGCGGCGGAGAACGGAGACGGTTACCGGAGGCCCCGGGGGAGCGAAGGAAATTATGTACAGCTTTATTTATTTTTTCTGACGGCAGTATGGAGGACAATTTTTAAAGTCCCATGCAAATCAATGGGAAATGTATGTTCCCCCATAACTTCTGTACGGCTGGAGATATTTCAATACCTGGTCACATATTACGGGTTGGGATAGGAGGACCGGGATAGGAGGACGGGATAGGAGGACGGGATAGGGGGACGGGATAGGAGGTCGAGATAGGAGGACGGGATAGGGGGACGGGATAGGAGGTCGAGATAGGAGGACGGGATAGGGGGACGGGATAGGAGGTCGAGATAGGAGGACGGGATAGGGGGACGGGATAGGAAGTCGAGATAGGAGAACGGGATAGGAGGACGGGATAGGAGGATGGGATAGGGGGACGGGATAGGGGGACGGGATAGGAGGTCGAGATAGGAGGACGGGATAGGGGGACGGGATAGGAGGTCGAGATAGGAGGACGGGATAGGGGGACGGGATAGGGGGACGGGATAGGAGGTCGAGATAGGAGGTCGAGATAGGAGGTCGAGATAGGGGGACGGGATAGGGGGACGGGATAGGGGGACGGGATATGTGGACGAGATAGGAAGTAGGAATAGGAGGTCGGGATATGAGGACGGGATAGGAGGTCGGGATAGGAGGTCGGGATAGGAGGACGAGATAGGAAGTCGGAATAGGAGGTCGGGATAGGAGGACGAGATAGGAGGACGGGATAGGAGGACAGGATAGGAGGACAGGATAGGAGGACGGGATAGGAGGACGGGATAGGAGGACGGGATAGGAGGTCGGGATAGGAGGACGGGATAGGAGGACGGGATAGGAGGACGGGATAGGAGGTCGGGATAGGAGGACGGGATAGGAGGACGGGATAGGAGGACGGGATAGGAGGACAGGATAGGAGGACAGGATAGGAGGACGGGATAGGAGGACGGGATAGGAGGACGGGATAGGAGGTCGGGATAGGAGGACGGGATAGGAGGACGGGATAGGAGGATGGGATAGGAGGTCGGGATAGGAGGTCGGGATAGGAGGTCGGGATAGGAGGTCGGGATATGAAGTCAAAAACTTCTTCCTTTGTTTATTTTCCTCCACAACAAGGATTAGGAAGGAAAAACCGGGCAGCGCCGGGTACTCAGCTAGTAATAAAATAAAAAATTATAACAAGTAAATAAAAAAAGTTTTAAAATTTCAGTTCTTATCGAAAATGTACCAAAAATAAAATGCAAAAAAGAGAAGATATCTATCCTAATGCAGAAAGATTCCATCCACTGGCAATGAAGGGCGGCGGATGATCAGACAGGTATATAGAGACCGGTGAGGGGCAGGGTATCAGGTTGGTGGAGTATCTGCCGGACTATTGATCTCTCACTGTAATAAGGAGAGAAGCCTGAGGCTCAGGTGGGGCCCCCAGGAGGCTCAGCACCGGTCACACGAAGGTCCCTGGGGGTGATTTATGGGGGCAGCGTTATCTCCAGGATACAGCCTCAGTCTCCTGTACGGTTCCCACCATCACAGAGACCACAACCCATAACTCACTACTGTGACAAACCCTCTGCGAGGAAACAGGGCACAGCGGGAAACGGTGCAGAGAAGACAGCAGGGTCTATGGGGTCATCTAAGCATTAGGGCATTTCACCTATGGGGTCAGAACTCAAGTCACCACTACAGAACATATCATTTAGGGGTCACCACTCCAGAACATCTAATCTAGGGGTCACCACTCCAGAACATATGATTTAGGGGTCACCACTCCAGAACATATTTAGGGGTCACCACTCCAGAACATCTGATCTAAGGGTCACCACTACAGAACATATCATTTGGGGGGTCACCACTCCAGAACATCTAATCTAAGGGGTCACCACTCCAGAACATATTTAGGGGTCACCACTCCAGAACATCTGATCTAAGGGTCACCACTAAAGAACATATGATTTAGGGGTCACCACTCCAGAACATATTTAGGGGTCACCACTGCAGAACATCGGATCTAAGGGTCACCACTAAAGAACATATGATTTAGGGGTCACCACTCCAGAACATATTTAGGGGTCACCACTAAAGAACATATGATTTAGGGGTCACAACTCCAGAACATATGATTTAGGGGTCACAACTCCAGAAAATATTTAGGGGTCCCCACTCCAGAACATCTGATCTAAGGGTCACCACTAAAGAACATATGATTTAGGGGTCACAACTCCAGAAAATATTTAGGGGTCACCACTCCAGAACATGTGATTTAGGGGTCACAACTCCAGAAAATATTTAGGGGTCACCACTCCAGAACATCTGATCTAAGGGTCACCACTCCAGAACATATGATCTAAGGGTCACCACTAAAGAACATATGATCTAGGGGTCACCACTCCAGAACATATGATCTAAGGGTCACCACTCCAGAACATATGATCTAAGGGTCACCACTAAAGAACATATGATCTAGGGGTCACAACTCCAGAACATATTTAGGGGTCACCACTCCAGAACATATGATCTAGGGGGTCACTACTCCAGAACATTTTATTTAGGGGGTCACCACTCCAGAACATTTGATCTAGGGGTCACCATTCGAGAACATATGATCTAGGGGGTCGCAACTCCAGAACATATTATTTAGGGGGTCAACACTCCAGAACATATGATCTAGGGGTCACCACTCCAGAACATTTAATCTAGGGTACCACAACTCCAGAACATATGCTTTAGGGGGGTCACCACTCCAGAATATTTTATTTAGGGGTCACCACTCCAGAACATCTGATCTAGGGGTCACCACTCCAGAACATACTATTTAGGGGGTCAACACTCCAGAATATCTGATCTAGGAGTCCCCACTCCAGAACATTTGATCTAGGTGTCAACACTCCAGAACATTTCCCCTAGGGGGCTGCGGTTGCTACTCATCTATAGGCTCAGCCCCCACACCCAGTACTCGCCCATTATGAGCGCCCACAGCTCTTCTAAACATTAGGTTAATCATTGGCTCCAGCACTTGGTGCCCATCATCAAGGAGAAAATGGACATTCACCTCATCACCTGTCAGAAGTTGGGGATTTCCTAAATAATTTGTGGGGTCGGCCGGAGGCCAGAACAGATCTAAGCTGGTGGAGGTGACCCACAGGGGCTCAGGACGGGACGGTAATTAGTGCGGTGAGGTGGAAGAACGACGTCTGGACGGTTCTTTGATGCGACGTGGTACTGTGCATTATATAAATAACATGTCTAGAGAAGTGGTACTGTGCATTATTTAAATAACTGAACAGGAGAAGTGGTACTGTGCATTATATACATAACATGTCTAGAGACGTGGCACTGTGCATTATATAAATAACATGTCTAGAGAAGTGGTACTGTGTATTATATAAATAACTGAACAGGAGAAGTGGTACTGTGCATTATATAAATAACATGTCTAGAGAAGTGACACTGTGCATTATATAAATAACTGAACAGGAGAAGTGGTACTGTGCATTATATAAATAACATGTCTAGAGAAGTGGTACTGTGTATTATATAAATAACTGAACAGGAGAAGTGGTACTGTGCATTATATAAATAACATGTCTAGAGAAGTGGCACTGTGCATTATATAAATAACATGTCTAGAGAAGTGGTACTGTGTATTATATAAATAACTGAACAGGAGAAGTGGTACTGTGCATTATATAAATAACATGTCTAGAGAAGTGGCACTGTGCATTATATAAATAACTGAACAGGAGAAGTGGTACTGTGCATTATATAAATAACATGTCTAGAGAAGTGGCACTGTGCATTATATAAATAACTGAACAGGAGAAGTGGTACTGTGCATTATATAAATAACTGAACAGGAGAAGTGGTACTGTGCATTATATAAATAACTGAACAGGAGAAGTGGTACTGTGCATTATATAAATAACTGAACAGGAGAAGTGGTACTGTGCATTATATAAATAACTGAACAGGAGAAGTGGTACTGTGCATTATATAAATAACTGAACAGGAGAAGTGGTACTGTGCATTATATAAATAACTGAACAGGAGAAGTGGTACTGTGCATTATATAAATAACTGAACAGAAGTGGTACTGTGCATTATATAAATAACTGAACAGGAGAAGTGGTACTGTGCATTATATAAATAACTGAACAGGAGAAGTGGTACTGTGCAGTGTCCATACATACAGAATAAGAGCAGATATGGTGCTGTGCGTCATGTGTCCCCAGAGCAACTAGACCATGACAAGAGACAACAATAACTGCACAGTACAACTTCTCATAGTGAATAATAACAAATGCCATTCTGACAGACATGGATACATTTTAAATACAAACAGTAGAACTTCTCACAATGAATAATAATAAGCTGCATCCCAAAATACACGGATAAACTTTAAATGTCATTCCTAATGTGCACAGTACCACTTCTTACAGTAAATACAGTGAGGATCAAAAGTTTGGGCCCCCAGGTAAAAATGTGTATTAATGTGCATAAAGAAGCCAAGGAAAGATGGAAAAATCTCCAAAAGGCATCAAATTACAGATTAGACATTCTTATAATATGACAACAAAAGTTACATTTTATTTCCATCATTTACACTTTCAAAATAACAGAAAACAAAAAAATGGCGTCTGCAAAAGTTTTGGCACCCTGCAGAGTTAATATCTTGTACTGCCCCCTTTGGTAAGTATCACAGCTTGTAAACGCTTTTTGTAGCAGCCAAGAGTCTTTCAGTTCTTGTTTGAGGTATCTTTGCCCATTCTTCCTTACAAAAGTCTTCCAGTTCTTTGAGATTTCTGGGCTGTCTGGCACACACTGCTCTTTTAAGGTCTATCCATAGATTTTCAATTATGTTGAGGTCAGGAGATTGTGAAGGTCATGGCAAAACCTTCAGTTTACGCCTCTTGATGTAATCCCCCGTGGATTTTGAGGTGTGTTTAGGATCATTATCCATTTGTAGAAGCCATCCTCTCTTTAACTTCAGCTTTTTCACAGATGGCATCAAGTTAGCATCCAAAATTTGCTGAAATTTTATTGAATCCATTTTTCCTTCTACTCGTGAGATGTTCCCTGTGCCACTGGCTGCAATACAACCTCAAAGCATGATTGATCCACCCCCCTGCTTAACAGTTGGACAGAGGTTCTTTAAATTAAATTCTGTTCCCCTTCTTCTCCAAACGTACCTTTGCTCATTCCGGCCAAAAAGTTAAATTTTAACCTCATCAATCCACAGAACTTGTTTCCAAAATGCATCAGGCTTGTCTATATGTTCATTTGCAAAGTTCAAACGCTGATTTTTGTGGTGAGGACGTAGAAGAGGTTTTCTTCTGATGACTCTTCCATGAAGACCAAATTTGCACAAGTATCTCTTCATAGTGGAATAGTGTACCACAACTCCAGTGTCTGCCAGATGTTTCTGGAGGGATTGTGCAGTCAAACGTGTGTTTTGAATTGTTTTTCTCACAATCCTGCGAGCTGTTTTGTCTGATATTTTTTCTTGGTCTTCCAGATCTTGCTTTAACTTCCACTGTTCCTGATTGCTGCAATTTCTTAATTACATTCCGAACAGAGGATATTGACATCTGAAAACGTTTTGCTATCTTCTTATAGCCTTCTCCAGCTTTGTGAGCGTCAACTATTTTTAGTTTCAGATTTCTAGACAACTGCTTAGAAGAACCCGTGGTGCTGATTGTTGGGGCAAGGTCAGATGAGTCTGGGCATTTATAACCTTTGAGATTGACATCACCTGGTCTTCCCAGATGATGATTGAGAACAATCCATGACACTGGCAGGTCTCAGCTTTGTAAAGGGGGCAGTGCATGCTATAAATTCTGCAGGGTGCCCAAACTTTTGCAGACGCCTTTTTTTTGTTTTCTGTTATTTTAAAAGTGTAAATGATGGAAATAAAATCTAACTTTTGTTGACATATTATAAGAATGTCTAATCTGTAATTTGATGCCTTTTGGAGATTTTTCCATCTTTCCTTGGCTTCTTTATGCACATTAATACTAATTTTTACCTGGGGTGCACAAACTTTTGATCCCCACTGTAATAATAAATTGCATCCTGACAGCTTTTCTCAACACGCACAGTACAACTTCTCACAATGAATAATAATGAATGGCATCTCGATAGACACGGATCACTAGTACAAGTTCTCAAGTAATAAGACATGGATGGAATCTTATACACCAGTGGTCTCCAAACTGTGGACCTCCAGATGTTGCAAAACTACAATTCAATATAAAAAAATACGGGACCATATAAATACCGCACAATAACCTCATTATATCAGCGCCATCTGTTTCCTGACATCAACCACATGAAGATTAAGATTTACAATGTATCAGACCCAGAGATAAATGCCAGACACCGTATATACAGTGACCACATCCTCTTCTTATACATAGGGGCAGTATTATAGTAGTTATATTCTTGTATACAGGAGGCAGTATTATAGTAGTTATATTCTTGTATATAGGAGCAGTATTATAGTAGTTATATTCTTGTATATAGGGGCAGTATTATAGTAGTTATATTCTTGTATACAGGAGGCAGTATTATAGTAGTTATATTCTTGTATATAGGAGGCAGTATTATAGTAGTTATATTCTTGTATATAGGAGCAGTATTATAGTAGTTATATTCTTGTATATAGGAGCAGTATTATAGTAGTTATATTCTTGTATATAGGAGCAGTATTATAGTAGTTATATTCTTGTATATAGGAGCAGTATTATAGTAGTTATATTCTTGTATATAGGAGCAGTATTATAGTAGTTATATTCTTGTATATAGGAGGCAGTATTATAGTAGTTATATTCTTGTATACAGGAGCAGTATTATAGTAGTTATATTCTTGTATACAGGAACAGTATTATAGTAGTTATATTCTTGTATATAGGAGCAGTATTATAGTAGTTATATTCTTGTATATAGGAGCAGTATTATAGTAGTTATATTCTTGTATATAGGAGCAGTATTATAGTAGTTATATTCTTGTATACAGGAGCAGTATTATAGTAGTTATATTCTTGAATATAGGAGCAGTATTATAGTAGTTATATTCTTGTATATAGGAGCAGTATTATAGTAGTTATATTCTTGTATATAGGAGGCAGTATTATAGGAGTTATATTCCTGTATATAGGAGCAGTATTATAGTAGTTATATTCTTGTATATAGGAGCAGTATTATAGTAGTTATATTCTTGTATATAGGAGCAGTATTATAGTAGTTATATTCTTGTATATAGGAGGCAGTATTATAGGAGTTATATTCCTGTATATAGGAGCAGTATTATAGTAGTTATATTCTTGTATATAGGAGCAGTATTATAGTAGTTATATTCTTGTATATAGGAGCAGTATTATAGTAGTTATATTCTTGTATATAGGAGCAGTATTATAGTAGTTATATTCTTGTATATAGGAGCAGTATTATAGTAGTTATATTCCTGTATATAGGAGCAGTATTATAGTAGTTATATTCTTGTATATAGGAGCAGTATTATAGTAGTTATATTCTTGTATATAGGGGCAGTATTATAGTAGTTATATTCTTGTATATAGGAGCAGTATTATAGTAGTTATATTCTTGTATATAGGAGCAGTATTATAGTAGTTATATTATTGTATATAGGAGCAGTATTATAGTAGTTATATTCCTGTATATAGGAGCAGTATTATAGTAGTTATATTCTTGTATATAAGAGCAGTATTATAGTAGTTATATTCTTGTATACAGGAGCAGTATTATAGTAGTTATATTCTTGTATATAGGAGCAGTATTATAGTAGTTATATTCTTGTATACAGGAGCAGTATTATAGTAGTTATATTCTTGTATATAGGAGCAGTATTATAGTAGATATATTCTTGTATATAAGAGCAGTATTATAGTAGCTATATTCTTGTATATAGGAGCAGTATTATAGTAGTTATATTCTTGTATACAGGAGCAGTATTATAGTAGTTATATTCTTGTATATAGGAGCAGTATTATAGTAGTTATATTCTTGTATATAGGAGCAGTATTATAGTAGTTATATTCTTGTATATAGGAGCAGTATTATAGTAGTTATATTCTTGTATATAGGAGCAGTATTATAGTAGTTATATTCTTGTATATAGGAGCAGTATTATAGTAGTTATATTCTTGTATATAGGAGCAGTATTATAGTAGTTATATTCTTGTATATAGGAGCAGTATTATAATAGTTATATTCTTGTATATAGGAGCAGTATTATAGTAGTTATATTCCTGTATATAGGAGCAGTATTATAGTAGTTATATTCTTGTATATAGGAGCAGCATTATAGTAGTTATATTCTTGTATATAGGAGCAGTATTATAGTAGTTATATTCTTGTATATAGGAGCAGTATTATAGTAGTTATATTCTTGTATATAGGAGCAGTATTATAGTAGATATATTTTTGTATATAGGAGCAGTATTATAGTAGTTATATTCTTGTATATAGGAGCAGTATTATAGTAGTTATATTCTTGTATATAGGAGCAGTATTATAGTAGATATATTCTTGTATATAGGAGCAGTATTATAGTAGATATATTCTTGTATATAGGAGCAGTATTATAGTAGTTATATTCTTGTATATAGGAGGCAGTATTATAGTAGGTATATTCTTGTATATAGGGGCAGTATTATAGTAGTTATATTCTTGTATATAGGAGCAGTATTATAGTAGTTATATTCTTGTATATAGGGAGCAGTATTATAGTAGTTATATTCTTGTATATAGGGAGCAGTATTATAGTAGTTATATTCTTGTATATAGGAGACAGTATTATAGTAGTTATATTCCTGTATATAGGAGGCAGTATTATAGTAGTTATATTCTTGTATATAGGAGCAGTATTATAGTAGATATATTCTTGTATATAGGAGGAGTATTATAGTAGTTATATTCTTGTATATAGGAGGCAGTATTATAGTAGGTATATTCTTGTATATAGGGGCAGTATTATAGTAGTTATATTCTTGTATACAGGAGCAGTATTATAGTAGATATATTCTTGTATATAGGAGCAGTATTATAGTAGATATATTCTTGTATATAGGAGGAGTATTATAGTAGTTATATTCTTGTATATAGGAGGCAGTATTATAGTAGGTATATTCTTGTATATAGGCACAGTATTATAGTAGTTATATTCTTGTATATAGGGAGCAGTATTATAGTAGTTATATTCTTGTATATAGGAGACAGTATTATAGTAGTTATATTCCTGTATATAGGAGGCAGTATTATAGTAGTTATATTCTTGTATATAGGGAGCAGTATTATAGTAGTTATATTCTTGTATATAGGAGACAGTATTATAGTAGTTATATTCCTGTATATAGGAGGCAGTATTATAGTAGTTATATTCTTGTATATAGGAGCAGTATTATAGTAGTTATATTCTTGTATATAGGAGCAGTATTATAGTAGTTACATTCTTGTATATAGGAGCAGTATTATAGTAGTTATATTCTTGTATATAGGAGACAGTATTATAGTAGTTATATTCCTGTATATAGGAGGCAGTATTATAGTAGTTATATTCTTGTATATAGGAGCAGTATTATAGTAGTTATATTCTTGTATATAGGAGACAGTATTATAGTAGTTATATTCCTGTATATAGGAGGCAGTATTATAGTAGTTATATTCTTGTATATAGGAGCAGTATTATAGTAGTTATATTCTTGTATATAGGAGCAGTATTATAGTAGTTACATTCTTGTATATAGGAGCAGTATTATAGTAGTTATATTCTTGTATATAGGAGACAGTATTATAGTAGTTATATTCTTGTATATAGGAGGAGTATTATAGTAGATATATTCCTGTATATAGGAGGCAGTATTATAGTAGTTATATTCTTGTATATAGGAGCAGTATTATAGTAGTTATATTCTTGTATATAGGAGCAGTATTATAGTAGTTATATTCTTGTATATAGGAGCAGTATTATAGTAGTTATATTCTTGTATATAGAGGCAGTATTATAGTAGATATATTCTTGTATATAGGAGGCAGTATTATAGTACTTATATTCTTGTATATAGGAGCAGTATTATAGTAGTTATATTCTTGTATATAGGGGGAAGTATTATAGTAGTTATATTCTTGTATATAGGAGCAGTATTATAGTAGTTATATTCTGGTATATAGGAGCAGTATTATAGTAGTTATATTCTTGTATATAGGAGCAGTATTATAGTAGTTATATTCTGGTATATAGGAGCAGTATTATAGTAGTTATATTCTTGTATATAGGAGCAGTATTATAGTAGATATATTCTTGTATATAGGAGCAGTATTATAGTAGTTATATTCTTGTATATAGGAGCAGTATTATAGTAGTTATATGTTGTATTCCTGGTGTTCTCACTTCTATTATAGCTGATAGAAGACTAATTTCACAAGAATGAAACTTAAGAGTTAAATGATTTCAGCCAAAATAACCCAAAAGTAAAACAAATCAAAGTAAAATAAAGCTGAATATGCATTAGACAGCAGTGTACAGCAGATCCTCCGTCACTTTTACAATCTTATGTAACCCCGGCCTGAACCCGAAGATCACAACAACATCCAGACGGATTAAACTCATCCCACATTATTGACTACAAGCCTCAAAATGAACACAAAATCCGGAAAACTTTATTTAAATATTTTTACAATAACAGCTGTGCCCAAAGCAAAACAAATAGTAAATAGGAATTATTTTAAAAAAAAAAACAAAAAAAACAAACAAACAGGAAAAACTAAAAATCCAATCTGCAACACATTGTAGAGGATCCTGAATCTAATAGGGGATATAGGGGCCTGTCTCTTCCTGGTCCTCACCATGTTTGACCATTGTAGGGGCGGAGTTTATTTAGAGGGTGTGGCTTAGCCTTTCCCATGAATGCAAACAACACAATTTCTGTGCCCAAGCTCCACCACTTTTCCAAAAATTCCTTAAGTTTAATGTATGAGACAATTTTCTTCTTTGTTTAATATATAGTAGTTATACCCTCCCCTCAATATGTATACTGCTGCTATCTCTATGGGATCAGGATATATAGTAATTATACACCTCCCCTCCAGCTTTATCTGTATACTGCTGCTATCTCTATGGGATCAGGATATATAGTAATTATACACCTCCCCTCCAGCTTTATCTGTATACTGCTGCTATCTCTACGGGATCAGGATATATAGTAATTATACACCTCCCCTCCAGCTTTATCTGTATACTGCTGCTATCTCTATGGGATCAGGATATATAGTAATTATACACCTCCCCTCCAGCTCTATCTGTATACTGCTGCTATCTCTATGGGATCAGGATATATAGTAATTATACACCTCCCCTCCAGCTCTATCTGTATACTGCTGCTATCTCCATGGGATCAGGATATATAGTAGTTATACACCTCCCCTCCAGCTCTATCTGTATACTGCTGCTATCTCTATGGGATCAGGATATATAGTAATTATACACCTCTCCTCCAGCTCTATCTGTATACTGCTGCTATCTCTATGGGATCAGGATATATATAGTAGTTATACACCTCCCCTCCAGCTTTATCTGTATACTGCTGCTATCTCTATGGGGTCAGGATATACAGTAATTATACACCTCCCCTCCAGCTTTATCTGTATACTGCTGCTATCTCTATGGGATCAGGATATATAGTAATTATACACCTCCCCTCCAGCTCTATCTGTATACTGCTGCTGCTATCTCTATGGGATCAGGATATATAGTAGTTACACCCCCCCCCCCCTCCAGCTCTATCTGTATACTGCTGCTCTCTCTATGGGATCAGGATATATAGTAGTTACACACCTCCCCTCCAGCTCTATCTGTATACTGCTGCTATCTCTATGGGATCAGGATATATAGTAGTTATACACCTCCCCTCCAGCTCTATCTTTATACTGCTGCTATCTCTATGGGATCAGGAGATATATATATATATATATATATAGTAATTATACCCTGCCCTCCTGCTCTATCTCTCTATACTGCTGCTATCTCTAAGGGATCAGGATATATAGTTGTTATACACGCCCCTTCCAGCTGTATCTGTATACTGCTGCTATCTCTAAGGGATCAGTATATATAGATGTTATACACACCCCTTCCAGCTGTATCTGTATAGTGCTGCTATCTCTATAGGATTATAATACATAGCAGTTACACGCATTTCCTAAGACTGTGTTCACACATTATGTTTTTTGTTAAATTTTTTTTATTTTTTGCTGTTATTTTACCACAAATTTAAAATTGCCACAAAAACAGCCAAAATGCTGTAAAATGTGAAATAAAAAAACGTCCCAGCTGCACATGGTGTGAACTGACCCTAATCCATCTGGGTGACCTCCAGCACTGGCAGCCTCATTATATTACCAGGTGCAGTTATCAAACACCACACCTTCTCATTGTGACCAATGGAAATCTGAATGTTTATTGATAGAATCTGATACTTAGCGAAATCGAGACCTGAAAGGGAAACTCCAGATTATAGAGCAGTGGTCTTCAACTTGCGGACCTCCAGATGTTGCAAAACTACAACTCCCAGCATGCCCGGACAGCCAACGGCTGTCCGGGCATGCTGGGAGTTGTAGTTTTGCAACATCTGGAGGTCCGCAAGTTGAAGACCACTGTTATAGAGTAACATGGGGTATGAAGGATCCTGATGGTTCAGCACCCGGGGGCCCCGTCTGATACTCTGGCACAGTTACTTTTAGCTTTTCCAGTCCCAGAATATTGTACTTTTCTAAATTAAAGGGATTATCCAGGAAAAAATAATTTTTTTATATATCAACTGGCTCCAGAAAGTTAAACAGATTTGTAAATTACTTCTATTAAAAAAATCTTAATCCTTTCAGTACTTATGAGCTTCTGAAGTTAAGGTTGTTCTTTTCTGTCGAAGTCCTCTCTGATGACACGTGTCCCGGGAACCGCCCAGTTTAGAAGAGGTTTGCTATGGGGATTTGCTTCTAAACTGGGCGTTTCCCGGGACACGTGTCATCAGAGAGGACTTAGACAGAAAAGAACAACCTTAACTTCAGAAGCTCATAAGTACTGAAAGGATTAAGATTTTTTTTAATAGAAGTCATTTACAAATCTGTTTAACTTTCTGGAGCCAGTTGATATATAAAAAAATGATTTTTTCCTGGATAATCCCTTTAATTTAGAAAAGTACAATATTCTGGGACTGGAAAAGCTAAAAGTAACCGTGCCAGAGTATCAGACGGGGCCCCCGGGTGCTGAACCATCAGGATCCTTCATATCCCATGTTACTCTATAACAGTGGTCTTCAACTTGCGGACCTCCAGATGTTGCAAAACTACAACTCCCAGCATGCCCGGACAGCCGTTGGCTGTCCGGGCATGCTGGGAGTTGTAGTTTTGCAACATCTGAAGGTCCGCAAGTTGAAGACCACTGCTCTATAATCTGGAGTTTCCCTTTCAGGTCTCGATTTCGCTAAGTATCAGATTCTATCAATAAACATTCAGATTTCCATTGGTCACAATGAGAAGGTGTGGTGTTTGATAACTGCACCTGGTAATATAATGAGGCTGCCAGTGCTGGAGGTCACCCAGATGGATTAGGGTCAGTTCACACCATGTGCAGCTGGGACATTTTTTTTCATTTCACATTTTAAAGCATTTTGGCTGTTTTTGTGGCAATTTTAAATTTGTGGTAAAATAACAGCAAAAAATAACAAAAAGTAACAAAAAACAAAATCTTAATCCTTTCAGTACTTATGAGCTTCTGAAGTTAAGGTTGTTCTTTTCTGTCTAAGTCCTCTCTGATGACACGTGTCTCGGGAAACGCCCAGTTTAGAAGCAAATCCCCATAGCAAACCTCTTCTAAACTGGGCGTTTCCCGGGACACGTGTCATCAGAGAGGACTTAGACAGAAAAGAACAACCTTAACTTCAGAAGCTAATAAGTACTGAAAGGATTAAGATTTTTTAATAGAAGTCATTTACAAATCTGTTTAACTTTCTGGAGCCAGTTGAGATATATATATATATATATATATATATATATATATATATATATATATATATAAAAGTTTTTTCCCGGAATACCCCTTTAAGTAATTTTAAACATAAAAAAATGTTAAAATCCCCAAGAAAATAATTCGGCCCCGGGCCCCACAATCCAGCAGTGTAGTGTAATCCCCCCTTGCTCCAAAGAATAAAGGGGAGGGGTTCACAAACTTGTTCATAGTCACTTTAGGCGTCCGCTGAGATTCTAAGCTGCTCACAATCCAGGCCCTTAACCTCTGCACCGGCCCCTTCATCCCCAGAGATGAACCCATTGTTCTGTCAAGTTCTCCCGGGGCCCCCAGTGACAGGAAGTCTTCTGCTGCGGGGGTCAGTGAGGTCATATAGTCACCAGACAATAAGGGCATAAAGCAGATCTGGCATGTGTATTATACCCGCTGCACACCCTGTCTACAAAGGGAAAAACTCTAAGGGCAGCAAGAACCTACCTCATCTGATCTGTGAGGGGTAAAGGGGGCCACAGCAGGAGCCTATCCCACCCCAATCCTCCCCGTCATCCAAAATAATCCATCACAACAGATCACATACAGAACATGACTAAGTAGATGCACCATTCAGGACTGTAAGAAAGCAGAGTAACCACTTCCATGGGAATGGCGGCCATACTGGACATCTCTAGGACGTTACTATAAAATGTTGTGTTGTGAAGATCAAGGAGCAAACGCAACAACAGCCGTGATACAACCAGACGCACAACCAGTTGTTACAGTCACATACAATCGTTTGTTACACACTCACAGCTGGATTGTTAAAGTCACAGAGAATAGTAGTTTGTTACTTACATCTGTACATTCATATCTGTAGTTGTTACAATCTGCTCCAATCACATTCAT
The DNA here is from genome assembly GCF_029499605.1 of Hyla sarda. Classification (NCBI taxonomy): domain Eukaryota; kingdom Metazoa; phylum Chordata; class Amphibia; order Anura; family Hylidae; genus Hyla; species Hyla sarda. The sequence goes on along the minus strand of NW_026607881.1, from coordinate 433,079 downwards.
ACCTGTAGTTGTTACAATCTGCTCCAATCACATTCATATCTGTAGTTGTTACAATCTGCTCCAATCACATTCATAGCTGTAGTTGTTACAATCTGCTCCAATCACATTCATATCTGTAGTTGTTACAATCTGCTCCAATCACATTCATATCTGTAGTTGTTACAATCTGCTCCAATCACATTCATACCTGTAGTTGTTACAATCTGCTCCAGTCACATTCATACCTGTAGTTGTTACAATCTGCTCCAATCACATTCATATCTGTAGTTGTTACAATCTGCTCCAGTCACATTCATACCTGTAGTTGTTACAATCTGCTCCAATCACATTCATATCTGTAGTTGTTACAATCTGCTCCAATCACATTCATACCTGTAGTTGTTACAATCTGCTCCAGTCACATTCATACCTGTAGTTGTTACAATCTGCTCCAATCACATTCATACCTGTAGTTGTTACAATCTGCTCCAATCACATTCATACCTGTAGTTGTTACAATCTGCTCCAATCACATTCATACCTGTAGTTGTTACAATCTGCTCCAATCACATTCATACCTGTAGTTGTTACAATCTGCTCCAATCACATTCATATCTGTAGTTGTTACAATCTGCTCCAGTCACATTCATACCTGTAGTTGTTATAATCACATACACCTCTAGTTTGCTGTACACACACATCTGGACTGCTCCAATCACATTCATACCTGTAGTTGTTACAATCTGCTCCAGTCACATTCATACCTGTAGTTGTTATAATCACATACACCTCTAGTTTGCTGCACACACACACATCTGGACTGCTCCAGTCACATTCATACCTGTAGTTGTTACAATCACATACACCTCTAGTTTGCTGCACACACACACACACACACACACACACACATCTGGACTGCTCCAGTCACATTCATACCTGTAGTTGTTACAATCACATACACCTCTAGTTTGCTGCACACACACACATCTGGACTGCTCCAATCACATTCATATCTGTAGTTGTTACAATCACATACACCTCTAGTTTGCTGCACACACACATCTGGACTGCTCCAATCACATTCATACCTGTAGTTGTTACAATCACATACACCTCTAGTTTGCTGCACACACACACACACACACACACACACACACACACACATCTGGACTGCTCCAGTCACATTCATACCTGTAGTTGTTACAATCACATACACCTCTAGTTTGCTGCACACACACACACACACACACACACACACACACACACACACATCTGGACTGCTCCAGTCACATTCATACCTGTAGTTGTTACAATCACATACACCTCTAGTTTGCTGCACACACACACATCTGGACTGCTCCAGTCACATTCATATCTGTAGTTGTTATAATCACATACACCTCTAGTTTGCTGCACACACACACATCTGGACTGCTCCAGTCACATTCATATCTGTAGTTGTTACAATCACATACACCTAGTTTGCTGCACACACACATCTGGACTGCTCCAGTCACATTCATACCTGTAGTTGTTATAATCACATACACCTAGTTTGCTGCACACACACACATCTGGACTGCTCCAGTCACATTCATACCTCTAGTTGTTACAATCACATACACCTCTAGTTTGCTGCACACACACACATCTGGACTGCTCCAATCACATTCATACCTGTAGTTGTTACAATCACATACACCTCTAGTTTGCTGCACACACACACATCTGGACTGCTCCAATCACATTCATACCTGTAGTTGTTACAATCACATACACCTCTAGTTTGCTGCACACACACACATCTGGACTGCTCCAATCACATTCATACCTGTAGTTGTTACAATCACATACACCTCTAGTTTGCTGCACACACACACACACACACATCTGGACTGCTCCAGTCACATTCATACCTGTAGTTGTTACAATCACATACACCTAGTTTGCTGCACACACACATCTGGATTGATCCAATCACATTCATACCTGTAGTTGTTACAATCTGCTCCAGTCACATTTATACCTGTAACTTTCACATACAGCTATAGTTTAACCCACACTGACACATGGGCTGCTAGAGACACATCTAACCCTGTAGTATTAAAGTCACATACACCTCTAGTTTGTTGTGCACAGTGGCAGACCAGGGTTGCTACAGTACTGTAACTTTTACAGACACACACAGCTCTAGACTGTCACACACTCACATATGTGCTACTAGAGACACATTCACGTGTGTAGCTGTTACAGTTTCATTCAGTCTTAGTTTGTTACTGGAATAATATAGTCACATAAAGTACACTCCTATTTCATCACACACTCACATTTTGACTGTTGTAGTCACATTTGTATCTGCAGTCGTTACTGTCACATATAGTCAATCACATGCAACCTAGTAGCTACATGGTAGCTAAATGGTTACACACCCCATCAGTACTGCTGCACACACACTCACATCTGGACTGCTGCACACACATCTAGACTGCTGCACACATTCACATCTGGACTGTTACACACACACATCTGTATTGCTGCACACACACATCTGTATTGCTGCACACATACACTCACATCTGTTTTGCTGCACACACACTCACATCTGGACTGTTACACACTCACATCTGTATTGCTGCACACACACACTCACATCTGTACTGTTACACACACTCACATCTGTATTGCTGCACACACACTCACATCTGGACTGTTACACACACTCACATCTGTATTGCTGCACACACACTCACATCTGGACTGTTACACACACTCACATCTGTATTGCTGCACACACACTCACATCTGGACTGTTACACACGCTCACATCTGTATTACTGCACACACACTCACATCTGGACTGTTACACACACTCACACATCTGGACTGTTACACACACTCACATCTGAATTGCTGCACACATACTCACATCTGGACTGTTACACACACTCACATCTGTATTGCTGCACACACACTCACATCTGGACTGTTACACACACTCACATCTGTATTGCTGCACACACACTCACATCTGGACTGTTACACACACTCACATCTGTATTACTGCACACACACTCACATCTGGACTGTTACACACACTCACACATCTGGACTGTTACACACACTCACATCTGAATTGCTGCACACATACTCACATCTGGACTGTTACACACACTCACATCCGTATTGCTGCACACACTCACATCTGTATTGCTGCACACACACTCACACCTGGACTGCTGCACACACACTCACAGACTGCAGAGGAAAAGTTACTGAGTTGGCCATAGCAACCAATCAGATCACATCTTTCATTTCTGAAAAGGCCTCTGAAAAATGAAAGAAGTTATGTGATTGGTTGCTATGGGCAACTCAGCAACTTTTCCTTTGCACAGGTTTTGATAAATCTCCCCCATGAAGTACAAGTACCCATAGTACCAATAAGGTGTCTTCCAGTGCTGTCCGGAGAGAAGGTGTAACATCTCACCCTACATCAGGTCTTTGTTCAGCTCAACAAAGTTGGTCGAAAAGTTGCACCTTTTCTTTAGACAATAATATAAGAGTAAGTCTATTTGTCACTAGTATATTGTGATGTTCAGTTTATGGAATTACTGGCTTCTATATGTGCATCCTCTTCTTTGTTCTGATATGAGGTTTCCCACAGTGTGTTGTTGGATTCTGTTTTACTACATACAGTGCTAGTTTGTCACACACTCACATCTAGACTGCTGCACACACACTCACATCTAGACTGCTGCACACACACTCACATCTAGACTGCTGCACACACATCTGTATTGCTGCACACACACACACACACACACACACATCTGGACTGCTACAGACACACATCTGGACTGCTGCACACACACTCACATCTGGACTGCTGCACACACACTCACATCTGGACTGCTACACATACTCACATCTGGACTGCTGCACACACACTCACATCTGGACTGCTGCACACACACCTGTACTGCTGCACACACACACACACACAAACACACACACCTGTACTGCTGCACACACACATCTGGACTGCTGCACACACACATCTGGACTGCTGCACACTCACACACATCTGGACTGCTGCACACACTCACACACATCTGGACTGCTGCACACACTCACATCTGTATTGCTGCAAACACACACTCACATCTGTTTTGAACACAAACACACTCACATCTGGACTGCTGCACACACTCACATCTGTATTGTTGCACACACATCTGGACTGCTGCACACACACTCACATCTGGACTGCTACACACACTCACATCTGGACTGCTACACACACACTCACATCTGGACTGCTGCACACACACACACACATCTGGACTGCTGCACACACACACACATCTGGACTGCTGCACACACACACACACATCTGGACAGCTACAGGAACACTTCTTGTTGTTACAGTCACATACAGTCCCAGACTTGTACTCTTTCATCAGGAGGCTACAATCACATTCACACGTGTGAGAGTATAATAGTCTAGGCTTTTGTGTGTCTGTAACAGCTACATCTCAACTGTTACAGTTACGTTCACACCTGAAGATGTCACAGTCACATATAGTCGTAGCTTATGGCATCGTCCACTGTTACGGTCACATTCACACCTGTAGATGTTACAGTCTCATACTGTCGTAGTTTATTACACAGTCCGCTGTTACGGTCACATTCACACCTGTAGATGTTACAGTCTCATACAGTAGTAGTTTATTACACAGTCCGCTGTTACGGTCACATTCACACCTGTAGATGTTACAGTCTCATACAGTTGTAGTTTATTACACAGTTCGCAGTTACGGTCACATTCACACCTGTAGATGTTACAGTCTCATACTGTCGTAGTTTATTACACAGTCCGCTGTTACGGTCACATTCACACCTGTAGATGTTACAGTCTCATACAGTTGTAGTTTATTACACAGTCCGCTGTTACGGTCACATTCACACCTGTAGATGTTACAGTCTCATACAGTTGTAGTTTATTACACAGTCCGCTGTTACGGTCACATTCACACCTGTAGATGTTACAGTCTCATACTGTCGTAGTTTATTACACAGTCCGCTGTTACAGTCACATTCACACCTGTAGATGTTACAGTCTCATACTGTCGTAGTTTATTACACAGTCCGCTGTTACGGTCACATTCACACCTGTAGATCTTACAGTCTCATACAGTCGTAGTTTATTACACAGTCCGCTGTTACGGTCACATTCACACCTGTAGATGTTACAGTCACATTCACACCTGTAGATGTCACAGTAACATTTAGTCGTAGTTTATGGCATCGTCCACACTTACGATCACATTCACACCTGAAGATGTTACAGTCTCATACAGTCGTAGTTTATTACACAGTTCGCTGTTACGGTCACATTCACACCTGTAGATGTTACAGTCTCATACTGTCGTAGTTTATTACAAAGTCCGCTGTTACGGTCACATTCACACCTGAAGATGTTACAGTCACATACAGTCGCAATTTATGGCATCTTTTGCTGTTATGGTCCCATTCACACCTGTTGCACTTCCATCTGCGCAGTCACGTGTGGTTGTCACAGTTCCCACTGACATCTAGATGGTTACACTCACACCTGGACAGTCTAGAGTTAGGAAGGTCACATGAGGAAGTCCATCTGGACAGTGGCGTCCTATGTACGTTGTGGGTCTGTGAGGCACAATCTTGGAGAAATGTTCCTTATTATAGATTTTGGGGGTCAGGATAAAGTCAGTTGTCCCCCCCCCCCCCCTTTTACTATGAACACAACCTCCATCCCAGCTGGGAGATCACAAGAACACCCGCCGACTCCTCCACTACGGCACAGCATTTGTTACTGTTTACAAACAGACAAAAAGTGTAAGATATCTGACGCCTCGGCGGGGGGACCCGGCACTGTATATATATATATATATATATATATATATATATATATGTGTGCCGGCATAAACGGGGGATGCCGGCTGTAATCACACACGGCGCCTCATCCACACTCCCATACATAAACAAGAGAAGCCGGTAGAACGCCTGCCAGTGCCGCGGGGCCCGGTGCATCACCACCGTCACACGGAATCCCCTTTCCTGGCACAGACCCGAGAGACGGAGCCCACAGCAGCTCATCCTGGAGGAGCACACGAGTGCCATCCTCAATCCCAGGAATAAACCTTACTCAGCATTCTGTGTCCTCATTCGCTCCGGTATCCCCCGTCGCTGTCTCACACTCTCCTCACTTCCCCCAACATCCCAGCCAAAATTCCAGGAAAAAGGTTAAGGGACATACCCATAAACCCCGGTGCTGCACGGCAATGAGGATGCAGTCAGGTGTTCTCTCCTCACGCCCCCCAGTGTCCCCCCCACCCTCTTTCTGATATTGCAGTTTGATTGGAAGGAGGGGGGCAGGATGGGTTGGGGGCCAAAGGGGGGAAAGAACTGAGAATTTTCTTTGTCTAAAACAGAACCTCACGTGTTCCTGGTGGCGTTTTGTGGTTGGCTGAGGAGGGAAGAGGGGGGGGGGGAGCAGAGGAGAACGAGAGGGAGAGGAGGGGGGGAGTGCATGCTGGAGCTGAGCCAGCACCCTCTGCAAACCCACAATCTGCCGGGAAACACACAGACACATAGAAACACAAGCATAGGTATGCCCTCACCTACACGGGGGTACCCCCATTATATGGGGCACCCCCATTATACAGGGACGCTCTTTACCTACAACGGGACACCTCCATTAAACAGGGGCACTCCTCATCTACGGGGGATACCTCCATTATGTAAGGGCACTCCTCACCTACACAGGGTACTCCCATTTTATGGGGCACCACCATTATACAGGGGCACTCTCTACCTACAAGGGGAAACCTCCATTAAATAGGGGAGTTCCTCACCTTTACAGGGTACCCCAATTATATAGGGGTGCTCCTTACCTATATGAAGACACCTCCATTAAATAGGGGGGCCTCACCTACACAGGGGTACTGCCATTACATGGGGGCACCACCATTATACACGGGCGCTCTATACCTACAAGGGGGCACCTCCATTATATTGGGGCGCTCCTCACCTTCACAGGGTACCCCCATTACATAGGGGTGCTCCTTTCCTACACGTAGACACACATTATATAGGGGGCTCCTCACTTACACAGGGAGATGCCCATTAAATAGGGGGGGCACTTCATCTATATGGGGTACTCCCAGTATATAGGTGAGCTCCTCACCAATATGGGGTACCCCCATTATACAGGGGAGCTTCTCAACTACATAGGGCCCCCTCTTTATACAGGGAGACCCATTATATAGGGGCACTGTTCCCCTACAAGGGGGAACCCCCTTATATGGGGCGATCCTCCCCTACATGGTGACACCTCCATTATGTAGAGCTACTCCTCACCTACACAGGGTACAGCCATTATATAGGGTGCTCCTCACCTACACAGGGTACACCCATTATATAGGGTGCTCCTCACCTATACAGGGTACCCCAATTAAATGGAGCACCATCATTATACAGGGGCTCTCCTCATCTACATGGGGGACACCACCATTATACAGGGGCTCTCCTCATCAACATGGGGGACACCACCATTATACAGGGGCACTCCTCACTTACACAGGAACACCTCCATTTTATAGGGGAGCTCCACTCCTACAAGGGGACACGACCATTATGGAGGGGTACTCCTAATCTTCACAGGGTACCCAATTATATAGGAAACCTCCTAACTTACACGGCAATACCACCATTACACAGGGGTACTTCTCACCTACACGAGGACACCTCCATTACACGGGGACATTCCTTATCTGCATGGGAACACCTCCATTATATAGGGGCACTGGTCCCCTACATGAGTACCCCGATTTATAGGGGCGATCCTTCCCTACACGTTGCTCCTCACCTAGACGGGAAAACCTCCATTATAAAGAGGTGCTACTCAACTCTACAGAGTAACACCATTATACAGAGGCGCTCCTCACCTACATGGGGCCCCAGCATTATATATGTGCACTCTTCACCTACACGGGGCCCCAGCATTATATATGTGCACTCTTCACCTACACGGGGCCCCAGCATTATATATGTGCACTCTTCACCAACACGGGGCCCCAGCATTATATATGTGCACTCTTCCCCTACACGGGGCCCCAACATAATATATGTGCACTCTTCACCTACACGGGGCCCCAGCATTATATATGTGCACTCTTCACCTACACGGGGCCCCAGCATTATATATGTGCACTCTTCACATACACAGGGCCCCAGCATTATATATGTGCACTCTTCCCCTACACGGGGCCCCAACATAATATATGTGCACTCTTCACCAACACAGGGCCCCAGCATTATATATGTGCACTCTTCCCCTACACGGGGCCCCAGCATTATATATGTGCACTCTTCCCCTACACGGGGCCCCAGCATTATATATGTGCACTGTTCCCCTACACGGGGCCCCAGCATTATATATATGCACTCTTCCCCTACACGGGGCCCCAGCATTATATATGTGCAGTCTTCACCTACACGGGGCCCCAGCATTATATATGTGCACTCTTCACCTACACGGGGCCCCAGCATTATATATGTGCACTCTTCACCAACACGGGGCCCCAGCATTATATATGTGCACTCTTCCCCTACACGGGGCCCCAGCATTATATATGTGCACTCTTCCCCTACACGGGGCCCCAGCATTATATATGTGCACTCTTCCCCTACACGGGGCCCCAGCATTATATATGTGCACTCTTCCCCTACACGGGGCCCCAGCATTATATATGTGCACTCTTCCCCTACACGGGGCCCCAGCATTATATATATGCACTCTTCCCCTACACGGGGCCCCAGCATTATATATATGTGCACTCTTCACCTACACAGGGCCACAGCATTATATATGTGCACTATTTACCTACACGGGGCCCCAGCATTATATATGTGCACTCTTCACCAACACGAGCCCCAGCATTATATATGTGCACTCTTCACCTACACGGGGCCCCAGCATTATATATGTGCACTCTTCCCCTACACGGGGCCACAGCATTATATATGTGCACTCTTCACCTACACGGGGCCCCAGCATTATATATGTGCACTCTTCACCTACACGGGGCCCCAGCATTATATATGTGCACTCTTCCCCTACACGGGGCCCCAGCATTATATATATGTGCACTCTTCACCTACACGGGGCCCCAGCATTATATATGTGCACTCTTCACCTACACGGGGCCCCAGCATTATATATGTGCACTCTTCACCTACACGGGGCCCCAGCATTATATATGTGCACTCTTCCCCTACACGGGGCCCCAGCATTATATATGTGCACTCTTCACCTACACGGGGCCACAGCATTTTATATGTGCACTCTTCACCTACACGGGGCCCCAGCATTATATATGTGCACTCTTTACCTACACGGGGCCCCAGCATTATATATGTGCACTCTTCACCTACACGGGGGCACCTCTGATTCATAAAATGGAGACACTGCAGTGCTCTATAGAATTGCCGCCCTGCCCTGGCATTCAGAATAAAACGCTTTGGTGTATCTCCGCAACCTGACAAGGCTCATAACAAGGAACAATAGCTGGCCTTCACCAGTATGGACTGTATACTATATTGTGCCTTCACCAGTATGGACTGTATACTATATTGGTGCCTTCACCAGTATGGACTGTATACTATATTGTGCCTTCACCAGTATGGACTGTAGACTATATTGTGCCTTCACCAGTATGGACTGTAGACTATATTGTGCCTTCACCAGTATGGACTGTAGACTATATTGTGCCTTCACCAGTATGGACTGTAGACTATATTGTGCCTTCACCAGTATGGACTGTAGACTATATTGTGTCTTCACCAGTATGGACTGTAGACTATATTGTGTCTTCACCAGTATGGATTGTGGACTATATTGTGCCTTCACCAGTATGGACCGTAGACTATATTGTGCCTTCACCAGTATGGACTGTAGACTATATTGTGTCTTCACCAGTATGGACTGTGGACTATATTGTGTCTTCACCAGTATGGACTGTAGACTATATTGTGTCTTCACCAGTATGGACTGTAGACTATATTGTGTCTTCACCAGTATGGACTGTAGACTATATTGTGTCTTCACCAGTATGGACTGTAGACTATATTGTGCCTTCACCAGTATGGACTGTAGACTATATTGTGCCTTCACCAGTATGGACTGTAGACTATATTGTGCCTTCACCAGTATGGACTGTAGACTATATTGTGCCTTCACCAGTATGGACTGTATGCTATATTAGTGCCTTCACCAGTATGGACTGTAGATTATATTGTGCCTTCACCAGTATGGACTATATACTATATTGTGCCTTCACCAGTATGGACTGTATACTATATTGGTGCCTTCACCAGTATGGACTGTAGACTATATTGGTGTCTTCACTGTATGGACTGTAGACTAAATTGTGTCTTCACCAGTATGGACTGTAGACTATATTGGTGTCTTCACCAGTATGGACTGTAGACTATATTGTGTCTTCACCAGTATGGACTGTATACTATATTGGTGCCTTCACCAGTATGGGCTGTATACTATATTGTGTCTTCACCAGTATGGACTGTAGACTATATTGTGTCTTCACCAGTATGGACTGTATACTATATTGGTGCCTTCACCAGTATGGACTGTATACTATATTGGTGCCTTCACCAGTATGGACTGTAGACTATATTGTGCCTTAACCAGTATGGACTGTAGACTATATTGTGTCTTCACCAGTATGGACTGTAGACTATATTGGTGTCTTCACGAGTATGGACTGTAGACTATATTGTGTCTTCGCCAGTATGGACTGTATACTATATTGTGTCTTCACTAGTATGGACTGTATACTATATTGGTGTCTTCACCAGTATGGACTGTATACTATATTGTGTCTTTACCAGTATGGACTGTATACTATATTGGTGTCTTCACCAGTATGGACTGTAGAGTTTATTGGTGTCTTCACCAGTATGGACTGTATACTATATTGGGTCTTCACCAGTATGGACTGTATACTATATTGGTGTCTTCACCAGTATGGACTGTATACTATATTGGTGTCTTCACCAGTATGGACTGTATACTATATTGTGTCTTCACCAGTATGGACTGTATACTATATTGGTGTCTTCACCAGTATGGACTGTAGAGTTTATTGGTGTCTTCACCAGTATGGACTGTATACTATATTGGGTCTTCACCAGTATGGACTGTATACTATATTGGTGTCTTCACCAGTATGGACTGTATATTATATTGTGTCTTCACCAGTATGGACTGTATACTATATTGGTGTCTTCACCAGTATGGACTGTATACTATATTGGTGTCTTCACCAGTATGGACTGTAGAGTTTATTGGTGTCTTCACCAGTATGGACTGTATACTATATTGGGTCTTCACCAGTATGGACTGTAGACTATATTGTGTCTTCACCAGTATGGACTGTAGACTATATTGTGTCTTCACCAGTATGGACTGTAGACTATATTGTGTCTTCACCAGTATGGACTGTAGACTATATTGTGCCTTCACCAGTATGGACTGTAGACTATATTGTGCCTTCACCAGTATGGACTGTAGACTATATTGTGCCTTCACCAGTATGGACTGTAGACTATATTGTGCCTTCACCAGTATGGACTGTATGCTATATTAGTGCCTTCACCAGTATGGACTGTAGATTATATTGTGCCTTCACCAGTATGGACTATATACTATATTGTGCCTTCACCAGTATGGACTGTAGACTATATTGGCGTCTTATCCAGTATGGACTGTATACTATATTGGTGCCTTCACCAGTATGGACTGTAGACTATATTGGTGTCTTCACTGTATGGACTGTAGACTAAATTGTGTCTTCACCAGTATGGACTGTAGACTATATTGTGCCTTAACCAGTATGGACTGTAGACTATATTGTGTCTTCACCAGTATGGACTGTAGACTATATTGGTGTCTTCACGAGTATGGACTGTAGACTATATTGTGTCTTCGCCAGTATGGACTGTAGACTATATTGTGTCTTCACCAGTATGGACTGTAGACTATATTGTGTCTTCACCAGTATGGACTGTATACTATATTGTGTCTTCACTAGTATGGACTGTATACTATATTGGTGTCTTCACCAGTATGGACTGTATACTATATTGTGTCTTTACCAGTATGGACTGTATACTATATTGGTGTCTTCACCAGTATGGACTGTAGAGTTTATTGGTGTCTTCACCAGTATGGACTGTATACTATATTGGGTCTTCACCAGTATGGACTGTATACTATATTGGTGTCTTCACCAGTATGGACTGTATACTATATTGGTGTCTTCACCAGTATGGACTGTATACTATATTGTGTCTTCACCAGTATGGACTGTATACTATATTGGTGTCTTCACCAGTATGGACTGTAGAGTTTATTGGTGTCTTCACCAGTATGGACTGTATACTATATTGGGTCTTCACCAGTATGGACTGTATACTATATTGGTGTCTTCACCAGTATGGACTGTATATTATATTGTGTCTTCACCAGTATGGACTGTATACTATATTGGTGTCTTCACCAGTATGGACTGTATACTATATTGGTGTCTTCACCAGTATGGACTGTAGAGTTTATTGGTGTCTTCACCAGTATGGACTGTATACTATATTGGGTCTTCACCAGTATGGACTGTATACTATATTGTGTCTTTACCAGTATGGACTGTATACTATATTGGTGTCTTCACCAGTATGGACTGTAGAGTTTATTGGTGTCTTCACCAGTATGGACTGTATACTATATTGGGTCTTCACCAGTATGGACTGTATACTATATTGGTGTCTTCACCAGTATGGACTGTATACTATATTGGTGTCTTCACCAGTATGGACTGTATACTATATTGTGTCTTCACCAGTATGGACTGTATACTATATTGGTGTCTTCACCAGTATGGACTGTAGAGTTTATTGGTGTCTTCACCAGTATGGACTGTAGACTATATTGGTGTCTTCACCAGTATGGACTGTAGACTATATTGTGTCTTCACCAGTATGGACTGTATACTATATTGGTGCCTTCACCAGTATGGACTGTAGACTATATTGGTGTCTTCACCAGTATGGACTGTAGACTATATTGTGTCTTCGCCAGTATGGACTGTATACTATATTGTGTCTTCACCAGTATGGACTGTATACTATATTGGTGTCTTCACCAGTATGGACTGTATACTATATTGTGTCTTTACCAGTATGGACTGTATACTATATTGGTGTCTTCACCAGTATGGACTGTAGACTTTATTGGTGTCTTCACCAGTATGGACTGTATACTATATTGTGTCTTCACCAATATGGACTGTATACTATATTGGGTCTTCACCAGTATGGACTGTATACTATATTGGTGTCTTCACCAGTATGGACTGTATACTATATTGGGTCTTCACCAGTATGGACTGTATACTATATTGGGTCTTCACCAGTATGGACTGTATACTATATTGGTGTCTTCATCAGTATGGACTGTAGACTTTATTGGTGTCTTCACCAGTATGGACTGTAGACTATATTGGTGTCTTCACCAGTATGGACTGTAGACTATATTGGTGTCTTCACCAGTATGGACTGTAGACTATATTGTGTCTTCACCAGTATGGACTGTATACTATATTGGTGCCTTCACCAGTATGGACTGTAGACTATATTGGTGTCTTCACCAGTATGGACTGTAGACTATATTGTGTCTTCGCCAGTATGGACTGTATACTATATTGTGTCTTCACCAGTATGGACTGTATACTATATTGGTGTCTTCACCAGTATGGACTGTATACTATATTGTGTCTTTACCAGTATGGACTGTATACTATATTGGTGTCTTCACCAGTATGGACTGTAGACTTTATTGGTGTCTTCACCAGTATGGACTGTATACTATATTGTGTCTTCACCAATATGGACTGTATACTATATTGGGTCTTCACCAGTATGGACTGTATACTATATTGGTGTCTTCACCAGTATGGACTGTATACTATATTGGGTCTTCACCAGTATGGACTGTATACTATATTGGGTCTTCACCAGTATGGACTGTATACTATATTGGTGTCTTCATCAGTATGGACTGTAGACTTTATTGGTGTCTTCACCAGTATGGACTGTAGACTATATTGGTGTCTTCATCAGTATGGACTGTAGACTATATTGGTGTCTTCATCAGTATGGACTGTAGACTTTATTGGTGTCTTCACCAGTATGGATTGTAGACTATATTGTGTCTTCACCAGTATGGACTGTAGACTATATTGGTGCCTTCATCAGTATGGACTGTAGACTATATTGGTGCCTTCATCAGTATGGACAGTAGACTATATTGGTGTCTTCACCAGTATGGACTGTAGACTATATTGGTGTCTTCACCAGTATGGACTGTAGATTATATTGTGCCTTCACCAGTATGGACTGTAGAGTTTATTGGTGTCTTCACCAGTATGGACTGTAGACTATTATGGTGTCTTCACCAGTATGGACTGTAGACTTTATTGGTGTCTTCACCAGTATGGACTGTAGACTATTTTGGTGTCTTCACCAGTATGGACTGTATACTTTATTGGTGTCTTCACCAGTATGGACTGTAGGCTATATTGGTGTCTTCACCAGTATGGACTGTAGACTATATTGGTGTCTTCACCAGTATGGACTGTATACTATATTGGTGTCTTCACCAGTATGGACTGTAGATTATATTGTGCCTTCACCAGTATGGACTGTAGACTATATTGGTGTCTTCACCAGTATGGACTGTAGACTTTATTGGTGTCTTCACCAGTATGGACTGTAGACTTTATTGGTGTCTTCACCAGTATGGACTGTAGACTATATTGGTGTCTTTTACCTGGACAACTTTTTATCTAGGAAACATTAAAGTGTGTACGGCGCTGCAGACTATGACGGCGCTGCAGACTATGACAGCGTCATAATAATGGCATTCACTGCTCTGAAGGTCCATCCTAGCCACAAGGTGATACCATGACCCCAGATCTGCATGTTTTCTGCATGTAGACAGATGCTATAGAACTACAGGTCCCAGCATGTGAACAGATCCTTATAAGTGCAAGAATACAGAGTGGGTGTCACGGCCCTCGGAGCCCCCTGTGTGGGTGGTTATGTGTCCGCACTGACAGTCAGCACAGGGTTAACATTGGCAAAAGACAGAGAGGAGGAAAAAAAATGTTTAATTTGCGGTCCTTGTCTCTGCGCGTTTTCCCTCCACGTTCTCCTCCCCTCACCAATCACCGGCTGTTACCAGGCAGAACGTGAAGCCGGAGAGGACGGCGCTACCTGAGAGAGGACTGTGCCGGAGCCGTGTCGGGCATTACATAGTGTTACCTCACATGGGAAGTCTTTATAGTGGGCATTATAAGAATGATGATATAATAATAAAATATAATGTACCAGATGTATAATAATGTACCCAGATGTATAATAATGTATCCAGATGTATAATAATGTATTCAGATGTATAATAATGTATCCAGATGTATAATAATGTACCTGATGTATAATAATAATATACCAGATATATAATAATGTACCCAGATGTATAATAATAATATACCAGATATATAATAATGTACCAGATATATAATAATGTATCCAGATATATAATAATGTACCCAGATGTATAATAATGTATCCAGATATATAATAATGTACCCAGATATATAATAATGTATCCAGATGTATAATAATGTATTCAGATGTATAATAATGTATCCAGATATATAATAATGTACCCAGATATATAATAATGTATCCAGATGTATAATAATGTACCTGATGTATAATAATGTACCAGATGTATAATAATGTACCCAGATGTATAATAATGTACCTGATGTATAATAATGTACCAGATGTATAATAATGTACCTAGATGTAAAATAATGTATCCAGATATATAATAATGTATCCAGATATATAATAATGTATCCAGATGTATAATAATGTATCCAGATATATAATAATGTATCCAGATATATAATAATGTATCCAGATGTATAATAATGTACCTGATGTATAATAATGTACCAGCTATATAATAATGTACCAGATGTATAATAATAATATACCAGATATATAATAATGTATCTGATATATAATAATGTACCTGATGTATAATAATGTACCAGATATATAATAATGTACCTGATATATAATAATGTACCAGATATATAATAATGTACCAGATATATAATAATGTACCTGATGTATAATAATGCACCAGATATATAATAATGCACCAGATATATAATAACGTACCTGATGTATAATCACGTA
Organism: Hyla sarda; assembly: GCF_029499605.1. Classification (NCBI taxonomy): domain Eukaryota; kingdom Metazoa; phylum Chordata; class Amphibia; order Anura; family Hylidae; genus Hyla; species Hyla sarda. Next base: position 416,711 of record NW_026607881.1, on the reverse strand, counting down.
CCTGATGTATAATAATGTACAATATATATAATAATGTACCTGATATATAATAATGTACAAGATATATAATAATGTACCTGATATATAATAATGTACCAGATGTATAATAATGTACAAGATATATAATAATGTACCAGATATATAATAATGTACCTGATATGTAATAATGTACCTGATATATAATAATGTACCTGATATGTAATAATGTACCTGATATGTAATAATGTACAAGATATATAATAATGTACCTGATATATAATAATGTACCAGATGTATAATAATGTACCTGATATATAATAATGTACCTGATATGTAATAATGTACCTGATATGTAATAATGTATCTGATATGTACCTGATGTATAATAATGTACCTTGTATAATAATGTACCTGATATATAATAATGTACCTGATGTATAATAATGTACCAGATATATAATAATGTACCTGATATATAATAATGTACCTGATATGTAATAATGTACCTGATATGTAATAATGTACAAGATATATAATAATGTACCTGATATATAATAATGTACCTGATATGTAATAATGTACCTGATATGTAATAATGTACCTGATATATAATAATGTACCTGATATGTAATAATGTACCTGATATGTAATAATGTACAAGATATATAATAATGTACCTGATATATAATAATGTACCAGATGTATAATAATGTACCTGATATATAATAATGTACCTGATATGTAATAATGTACCTGATATGTAATAATGTACCTGATATGTAATAATGTATCTGATATGTACCTGATGTATAATAATGTACAAGATATATAATAATGTACCTGATATATAATAATGTACCAGCTTTGTTTGGGCTTTGTTGTAGCTTCCTAAAGTCAGCACAGCCATGGTTAACCCTTTGCATATGCTGCAGCTGCGTCCAGGAAATAATTTGTGACCATGTAATATGCTGGTGTTAGCAACAAGTAACATGTGATAAATCTGGTGGTTATATTTTGCGTTTTTAACGTCACTCCTTAATTGTTACTCACATTTATTATAATTTTAGTAATAATAAAAGTTAAGTTTTAAATAATTATGGACACATTTAGGCGGAGCTGCGTTAGTCCCCCCCTTGTGTAGTTTTTGAGTTCTGTAGCCAGTGAGTGTTGTCACGAGGTCTGGGGCCGGTCACTTTCCCCCATTGCTGGGAATGAATAGGATGCTGGTGAATGGCGCAGCACTGATACACCCCCCCCCCCCCCCCTGCTCTTAGAGTCTCATCACTTTCCCAGGCCGGATCCCGCGGGTGCCCCAACCTCCCCGTGTGATAAGAGCCTTTGATTAGAACGAGGGGGGGATCCGGACCCCCTCCCCCTGACATCCTATTAACAAGCCCCAGTGGAGGGGATTCACTTAACTGGCGGAGATACAATTAAAGAGCCCCCAGAGCGCCCTCAAGGCTGGAGAAGATATCGACTCCTTTTGCCCAAAGGGATCTCAGCCGGGCCGGAGGACGCCACATACTGTGGTCATTACACATGGCAGCTCTGTATAGAACGCAATCTGGGCTTATACTTTAGTCACACCCAGAGCTGCAATCACAAAAAACACACACAAAAGGCACTTTATGTGTCTCAGAATCTGACGTGTCCCCCTCTGTACAGAAGATGATTTTCTGCTGGGATGTATTGCGGGAAATCAACCCCGACACAAACACAGTAACCTAACGTACAGTACACGACCTGCAGGCTATAAGGGGCTTGTGGGGGCTTCAATAGGCAACAGCTCTGGAGTAAACTGGAGTAACACGTGTCCAAACCTTACACAGCCAATGGTCGAATGCTGATTGAAATAATGGCTCCAGCCTCCGCCATACACATGAATGAATATTCTCCAGACTCCTCTGTCTTCCTCCAGAACCCTCTGTCCTCCCCCAGACCCCTCTGTCCCCTCCAGACCCCTCTGTCCTCCCCCAGACCCCTCTGCCTTCCTCCAGAACCCTCTGTCCTCCTCCAGACTCCTCTGTCTTCCTCCAGACCCCTCTGTCCTCCCCCAGACCCCTCTGTCTTCCTCCAGACCCCTCTGTCCTCTTCCAGACCCCTCTGTCCTCTTCCAGACTCCTCTGTCTTCCTCCAGAACCCTCTGTCCTCCCCCAGACCCCTCTGTCCCCTCCAGACCCCTCTGTCCTCCCCCAGACCCCTCTGTCTTCCTCCAGAACCCTCTGTCCTCCTCCAGACTCCTCTGTCTTCCTCCAGACCCCTCTGTCCTCCCCCAGACCCCTCTGTCTTCCTCAAGAACCCTCTGTCCTCCTCCAGACTCCTCTGTCCTCCCCCAGACTCCTCTGTCTTCCTCCAGAACCCTCTGTCCTCCTCCAGACTCCTCTGTCTTCCTCCAGAACCCGCTGTCCTCCTCCAGACTCCTCTGTCTTCCTCCAGAACCCTCTGTCCCCTCCCATCAGACTCCTCCAGACCTCTCTCTGTCCTCCCTCAGACCCCTCTGTCCTCCCCCAGACCCCTCTGTCCTCCCCCAGACTCCTCTGTCCTCCCCCAGACCCCTCTGTCCTCCTCCTCCAGACACCTCTGTCCTCCTCCTCCAGACCACACTGTTCTCCTGATACAGACCACTCTGTCCTCCTACAGACCCCTCTGTTCCCCTCCAGACCCCTCTGTCCCCTCCCATCAGACTCCTCCAGACCCCTCGGTCCTCCCCCAGACCCCTCTGTTCTCTCCCTCCAGACTCATCTGTTCACCTCCAGACCACTATGTCCTCCGTCAGACCATTCTCTCTCCCCTCCTACCAGACTCCTATGTCCACCTCCACACCCCTCTGTCCTTCTCCAGACCCCTCTATCTTCCTCTGAAATGCTTTGTCCTCCTCTGTCCCTCTCAAAATCCCTCTGCCCCTCTCCAGACTACTCTGCCCTCTCCAAATCCCTGTAACTTCCTACACACTTCTCTGTCCACCTCCAGACCCCTCTATCCTCCTCTCAAATCCTCTATCCTTCTCCAGACTCCTTCTCCTATCCTCTTCTCCTCTTCTAGACTCCTCTATCTTTCTCCAGAGAGATCTACTGATGAGGAAAAACAGCAAGATCTACTGATGAGGAGAAACAGAGAGATCTACTGATGAGGAGGAACAGATAGATCTACTGATGAGGAGAAACAGATCTACAGATGAGGTGGTCCAGAGAGATCTACTGATGAGGAGATGCAGAGAGATATACTGATGAGGAGATGCAGATAGATCTACTGATGAAGAGGTGAAGAGAGATCTACTGATGAGGAGGTGCAGAGAGATCTACTGATGAGGAGGTGCAGAGAGATCTACTGATGAGGAGAAACAGAGAGATCTACTGATGAGGAGGAACAGAAAGCTCTACTGATGAGGAGGTCCAGATAGATCTACTGATGAGGAGAAACAGATCTACAGATGAGGTGGTCCAGAGAGATCTACTAATGAGAAGATGCGGAGAGATCTACTGATGAGTAGGTCCAGAGAGATCTACTGATTAGTAGGTCCAGAGAGATCTACTGATGAGGAGGTGCAGAGAGATCTACTGATGAGGAGGTGCAGAGAGATCTACTGATGAGGAGGTGCAGAGAGATCTACTGATGAGGCATTGCAGAGAGATCTACTGATGAGGAAGTGCAGATAGATCTACTGGTGAGGAGGAACAGAGAGATCTACTGATGAGGAGGTCCGGAGAGATCTATTGATGAGGAAGTCCCAAGAGATCTACTGACGAGGAGTGATGAGGAGAAACAGATAGATCTACTGATGAGGAGTTCCAGAGAGATCTACTGATGAGGAGGCCCTGAGAGATCTACTGATGAGGAGGTGCAGAGAGATCTACTGATGAGGAGGTGCAGAGAGATCTACTGATGAGGAGGTGCAGAGAGATCTACTGATGAGGCAGTGCAGAGATCTACTGATGAGGAAGTGCAGAGATCTACTGATGAGGAAGTGCAGAGAGATCTACTGATGAGGAGGAACAGAGAGATCTACTGATGAGGAGGTCCGGAGAGATCTATTGATGAGGAAGTCCCAAGAGATCTACTGACGAGGAGTGATGAGGAGAAACAGATAGATCTACTGATGAGGAAAAACAGAGAGATCTACTGATGAGGAGGTCCAGAGAGATCTATTGATGAGGAGGTCCAGAGAGATCTATTGATGAGGAGGTCCCGAGAGATCTACTGATGAGGAGAAACAGAGAGATCTACTGATGAGGAGGAACAGAGAGATCTACTGATGAGGAGGAACAGAGAGCTCTACAGATGAGAAAGTACAGAGAGATCTACTGATGACAAGGAACAGCAAGATTTACTGATGAGGAGAAACAGAGAGATCTAATGATGAGGAAGTGCAGAGAGATCTAATGAGGAAGTGCAGAGAGATCTACTGATGAGAATATACAGAACGATCTACAGATGAGGAGGTCCAGAGATCTACTGATGAGGAGGTCCAGAGAGATCTACTGATGAGAAGGTTCAGAGAGATCTACTGATGAGAAGGTCCAGAGATCTACTAATGAGGAGAAACAGAGAGATCTACTGATGAGAAGGTACAGAGAGATCTACTGATGAGCAGGTCCAGAGAGATCTACTGATGAGAAGGTCCATAGGGATCTACTGATGAGGAGAAACAGAGAGATCTACTAATGAGAAGGTACAGAGAGATCTACTGATGAGAAGGTCCAGAGGGATCTACTGATGAGGAGAAATAGAGAGATCTACTGAAAGAGGAGGTTCAGAGAGATCTACTGATGAGGAGGTCCCGAGAGATCAACTGATGAGGAAAAAGTGAGAGATCTACTGATGAGGATGTCCAGAGAGACCTATTGATGAGTAAGTCCCACGAGATCTAGTGATGAGGAGGTCCCGTGAGATCTACTGATGAGTAGAAACAGAGATCTACTGATGAGGAAGTGCAGAGAGATCTACTGATGAGAATATACATAAAGATCTATGGATTAGGAGAAACAGATAGATCTACTGATGAAGAGGTACAGAGAGATCTACTGAGGAGGAGGTCCCGAGAGATCTACTGATAAGGAGGTCCAGAGAGACCTACTGATGAGGAGGTCCAGAGAGATCTACTGATGAGAAGGTCCAGAGAGATCTACTGATGAGAAGGTCCAGAGAGATCTACTGATGAGAAGGCCCAGAGAAATCTACTGATGAGAAGGCCCAGAGAAATCTACTGATGAGAAGGTCCAGAGAGACCTACTAATGAGAAGGTACAGAGGGATCTACTGACGAGGAGGTTCAGAGAGATCTAGTGATGAGGAGGTCCCGAGAGATCTACTGATGAGGAAAAAGTGAGAGATCTACTGATGAGGAGGTTCAGAGAGATCTAGTGATGAGGAGGTCCCGAGAGATCTACTGATGAGGAAAAAGTGAGAGATCTACTGATGAGGAGGTCCAGAGAGACCTATTGATGAGGAAGTCCCACGAGATCTAGAGATGAGGAGGTCCCGAGAGAGCTACTGCTGTGGAGAAACAGAGAGATCTACTGATGAGGAAGTGCAGAGAGATCTACTGATGAGAATATACAGAAAGATCTACAGATGAGGAGTTCCAGAGAGATCTACGGATGAGAATGTACAGAAAGATCTACGGATGAGGAGAAACAGAGAGATCTACTGATGAAGAGGTACAGAGAGAGATCTACTGAGGAGGAGGTCCCGAGAGATCTACTGATGAGAAGGTCCAAAGAGATCTACTGATGAGAAGGTACAGAGAAATCTACTGGAGAAGGCCCAGAGAGATCTACTGATGAGAAGGTCCAGAGAGATCTACTGATGAGAAGGTACAGAGAAATCTACTGATGAGAAGGCCCAGAGAGATCTACTGATGAGAAGGTCCAGAGAGATCTACTGATGAGAAGGTCCAGAGAGATCTACTGATGAGAAGGCCCAAAGAAATCTACTGATGAGAAGGTACAGAGAGATCTACTGATGAGAAGGCCAAGAGAGATCTACTGATGAGAAGGTAAAGAGAGATCTACTGATGAGGAGGTCCCGAGAGATCTACTGATGAGGAGGTACAGAGAGATGTAATGAAGGAGATATCTCTTATGAGACTGTCCAATGCTCCGGAGGCCAAACTTCACTGGTCCAGGAATGAGTTGGTGGATCCCTACCTGCCCCTATAGGGGGTATAATAATGATGGGGAGAACTATGGACCCTGAGGGGACTGTAACAATTATCACATTCAAGGGTTACTGGAGACTACACATGGAATACTCCAAGAAGTGACCCCACTGTCACCAGACAACATCTGACCTCCGGGGGCCACAAGACCCTGGTATATAGCACTACAGCAAACATCAGTGCAGGGCAGTGAGGGTTAATGAATCCGGCATTGACCCCACAATTAGTGGCTTCAGAGCGGGGCCCCTGTGTGCAGGAAAGGATGGGGAGAAATGTTCTATAAAAAGACACCTTGATTCCGGCAGTGTCGCTGCGCAGCGCTGGTTACCACGGAGACGCCAGTGATGTGTCTGCAGCACAAATGCATTGTGCACTGGAGATTCCCGACTGGGCCACGGCCTCTGAAGTCTGAAAGAGCGAGAGCGCTCCCCGAGACCATAGAGACAGCACTGACTGCTCAGGAGAGGATAGACTGCAAAAGAGACAGCACTGACTGCTAAAGAGAGGATAGACCTCAAAAGAGACAGCACTGACTGCTAAAGAGAGGATAGACTGCAAAAGAGAGGATAGACTGATAAAGAGAGGGTAGACTGCTAAAGAGAGGGTAGACTGCTAAAGAGAGGGTAGACTGCTAAAAAGACAGCACTGACTGCTAAAGAGACAGCACTGACTGCTAAAGAGAGGATAGACTGCAAAAGAGACAGCACTGACTGCTAAAGAGAGGATAGACCTCAAAAGAGACAGCACTGACTGCTAAAGTGAGGATAGACTGCAAAAGAGAGGATAGACTGATAAAGAGAGGGTAGACTGCTAAAGAGAGGGTAGACTGCTAAAAAGACAGCACTGACTGCTAAAGAGACAGCACTGACTGCTAAAGAGAGGGTAGACTGCTAAAGAGACAGCACTGGCTGCTAAAGAGACAGCACTGACTGCTAAAGAGACAGCACTGACTGCTAAAAAGAGGATAGACTGCTAAAGAGACAGCAATGACTGCTAAAGAGAGGACAGACTGCTAAAGAGACAGCACTGACTGCTAAAGAGAGGATAGACTGCTAATGAGAGGTGATAGTCTGCTAAAGAGAGAGGGTAGACTGCTAAAGAGATAGTACTGACTGTTAAAGAGAGAAAAAGAGATTCTTTAGCAGTCTATCCTCCTGTTAATAATCTCTTTCCTCTCTTTAGCAGTTTATCCTATCTATAGCAGTCTCTTTTCTCTCTTAAGCAGTCAGTTCTGTCTCTTTAGCAGACTATCCTCTCTTAAGCAGTCTCTTTTCTCACTTTAGTAGTCTATCCTCTCTTTAACAGTCTATCCTCTCTTTAGCAGTTTATCCTTTATTTAGCAGTCTAAAAGTCTCATTAGCAATCTATCCTCATCTTTATCAACAATTGTCTCTTTAGCAGACTATCCTCCTTTAAGACAGTACCAACTGATAAAGAGAGTATAGACTGCTAATCAGAGGATAGACTGCTAAAGGATAGACTGATAAAGAAAGGATAGACTGCTAAAAACGGGAGGATAGACTGCTAAAGAGAGGATATACTGTTAAAGAGAGAGGATTGACTGCTAAAGAGACAGCAAAGACTTCTAAAGAGAGGATATAATGCTAAAGAGAGCATAGACTTCTAAAGAGAGGATAGACTTCTAAAGAGACAGCACTGACTGCTGAAGAGAGGACAGATTGCTAAAAAGACAGCACTGACTGCTAAAGAGAGGACAGACTTCTAAAGAGACAGCACTGACTGCTGAAGAGAGGACAGATTGCTAAAAAGACAGCACTGACTGCTAAAGAGAGGACAGACTTCTAAAGAGACAGCACTGACTGCTAAAGACAGGATAGACTGCTAAAAAGACAGCACTGACTGCTAAAGAGAGGATAGACTTCTAAAGAGACAGCACTGACTGCTAAAGAGAGGATAGACTGCTAAAAAGACAGCACTGACTGCTAAAGAGAGGACAGACTTCTAAAGAGAGAAAATAGACTGCTAAAGAAAAAAACTGACTGCAAAAGAGAGAGGATAGACTGCTAAAGTGTGATCCATAACCTATAGGTGTCTGTAGAGCAGAATGTGACTCCCCCTAGTGGACACTTTGTGTTGTCTCCCAGCAATCATAGAGCCCTGCATATAAACCTGCCTTGTTCTGCAGGGATAGGGAAGCTGGGGATGTATTCTGCTCATCATTCAGGCTTCTAGGAAAGCTGGATGAGGACCCCAAGTGGACTCAGAGTGAAGCTTAAGTGACTAAGGCATCTACCGTGGCATACAAAAAACCTACTGGGAGTTCTGGGGGTACCCAGCCGGGCCCCCCCTGCCATTTATACCATGTCTTTTTTGCCAAGCTGGGTGTCCCCGCGCTATAGGTGGTAATGCAGACTGTGCCCCAGCAGGGGGAGTGACGGGCTGTACTGGATTCTGCGCTGTGTCCCTACCTCTTTCTTCCAGCGGGCCAGCCACTCATCTCTCTTCCTCTTGCTGATGTAATATGGGTCCCCAGCCTGGAATGGCAGCCTTGGCGAAGGCCTCTGACGCAGACCAGACTCCCAGCCCAGCCCTCCACGCAGCCGGCGGCGGTAACCCTGCGCAAAAAAAAAGACCATCTGAGTTATAGGGACAAGGACTGTGCAACCACAATGGCTGCTGGGAAACTAGGGTCCACCAAGCCCTCCCGCCAAAACGCAGCCACCTCCCTACAAGTCACCGCTCCCTCCACAGTCACAGTCTGGTCAATACATTGTAGCAAGTTGTAAGTCATCACCATGACAACCAGAGGCATAACCTATGGCTCCAGGGCCCCTAGCTGCCATTTATAAGAGAAGACTTTGTGGCAGATGTGCCTAGACCTCCGGGTCCAGACACAACTGCTACCACTGCGTCCCCTCAAGTTACACCCCAATGATGACCTAGGTCTCACAAGGTGGGTCCCTTCATGTAATATCATCACAGACATCAGCTAAGCTCCGCCCAGCTGGTAGTTAGGAATGATGCATCATGGGAGGTAATTACCATGAAAAATAGGTAGGAAGGGGTGTAAAAAAAATGGACCGTTCCTTTCATTTATGTCCCATTTTATTCTTCAAGTGCTTGATGGACAATGAAAGCTGGCCTCTGATTGGCCGAAACCTCTGATTGGCCGAAGCCTCTGATTGGCCGATGCCTCTGACTGGCCGATGCCTCTGACTGGCCGATGCCTCTGACTGGCCGATACCTCTGACTGGCCGATACCACTGACTGGCCGATACCTCTGACTGGCCGATACCACTGACTGGCCGATACCACTGACTGGCCGATACCACTGACTGGCCGATACCACTGACTGGCCGATACCTCTGACTGGCCGATACCTCTGACTGGCCGATACCTCTGACTGGCCGATACCTCTGACTGGCCGATACCTCTGACTGGCCGATACCTCTGATTGGCCGATACCACTGATAGGCCGATACCTCTGATTGGCTGATACCTCTGATTGGCTGATATCTCTGGTTGATACCTCTGACTGGCTGATACCTCTGACTGGCTGAAACCTCTGACTGGCTGAAACCTCTGACTGGCTGAAACCTCTGACTGGCTGAAACCTCTGACTGGCTGAAACCTCTGACTGGCTGATACCTTTGACTGGATGATACATCGCATTGGCTGATACCTCTGACTGACTGCTACCTCTGATTGGCTGATACCTCTGATTGGCTGATACCTCTGATTGGCCGATACAGAAGCTTTTTCCTGGGGGTCAGTTTTGATATGTAAAGCCTATTCTATGTAAAGCCTATTCACACAAGCCTCATTGTCAATAAACTTTATTGACGGTGTCCAAGGGAACAAATAACCATACATCTGAACCTTACCTCCGATTTGGGAGAATCTTGGTCCTCGTCTTCTTTTTCTTCTTTATCTAAAAGTTAGAAAACAAAGGAAATCAGCAGATGCTACAATGTGACGAATCCCCTCTGCACCGCCCAGTCCGCCTCCCTCTGGACAATGGGGGACATGTATCATTGCCTTTACACCATTTTTTCACGTCTACAAATATTGCGCAATTGCATCTGTGTTGTGTTTTTTTTTTTTGGTGGATGCTTTTCTAAAGTGGACAACTGTTTGGTGTACAGTACACCACCTTATGCAGTAGATTGGTATGTATCATCTGAGCAAAAAATGTATGGATGTTTTTTTTTGCCACAATTGCCCTTTTTTTTCACAAAAATCTAAGACTGCTCGCTACACCATTTTAATCCAAGCAAGCACGGCTCTTCAAATTGCTTTTTTGTGGGGGGTTTCCTGTTGGAAGTAGTTTGTTAATATGTGATGTCATTGCACAGTGCTTCCCCGTTCCCTTTTCAATGGTCTATTCACACGTACAGTATTCGGCGCAGATTTGATGCGTAGGATTTTCTGCTGCAGATCTCATTGTAAACAGAAAGACTGAGCTTGAAATCCTGCGCATCAAATCTGAGCAGAATATTGTACGTGTGAATAGACACTTAATGTGTTTAGTTTTCAAACATAAATAATCAACAACATAAGCCAGAAAAACAAGACAATATATTGCAAACACATCCTATGAGATGTTCTCTATCCTATGAGATGATGTCTATCCTATGAGATGTTCTCTATCCTATGAGATGATGTCTATCCTATGAGATGTTCTCTATCCTATGAGATGTTCTCTATCCTATGAGATGTTCTCTATCCTATGAGATGTTCTCTATCCTATGAGATGTTCTCTATCCTATGAGATGTTCTCTATCCTATGAGATGTTCTCTATCCTATGAGATGTTCTCTATCCTATGAGATGTTCTCTATCCTATGAGATGATGTCTATCCTATGAGATGTTCTCTATCCTATGAGATGTTCTCTATCCTATGAGATGTTCTCTATCCTATGAGATGATGTCTATCCTATGAGATGTTCTCTATCCTATGAGATGTTGTCTATCCTATGAGATGATGTCTATCCTATGAGATGATGTCTATCCTATGAGATGTTCTCTATCCTATGAGATGTTCTCTATCCTATGAGATGATGTCTATCCTATGAGATGTTGTCTATCCTATGAGATGTTCTCTATCCTATGAGATGTTCTCTATCCTATGAGATGTTCTCTATCCTATGAGATGATGTCTATCCTATGAGATGATGTCTATCCTATGAGATGATGTCTATCCTATGAGATGATGTCTATCCTATGAGATGTTCTCTATCCTATGAGATGTTCTCTATCCTATGAGATGTTCTCTATCCTATGAGATGTTCTCTATCCTATGAGATGTTCTCTATCCTATGAGATGTTGTCTATCCTATGAGATGTTGTCTATCCTATGAGATGATGTCTATCCTATGAGATGTTCTCTATCCTATGAGATGTTCTCTATCCTATGAGATGATGTCTATCCTTTGAGATGTTCTCTATCCTATGAGATGTTCTCTATCCTATGAGATGTTCTCTATCCTATGAGATGATGTCTATCCTATGAGATGTTCTCTATTCTATGAGATGTTCTCTATCCTATGAGATGTTCTCTATCCTATGAGATGTTCTCTATCCTATGAGATGATGTCTATCCTATGAGATGTTCTCTATCCTATGAGATGTTCTCTATCCTATGAGATGTTCTCTATCCTATGAGATGTTCTCTATCCTATGAGATGATGTCTATCCTATGAGATGTTCTCTATCCTATGAGATGATGTCTATCCTATGAGATGATGTCTATCCTATGAGATGATGTCTATCCTATGAGATGTTCTCTATCCTATGAGATGATGTCTATCCTATGAGATGTTCTCTATCCTATGAGATGTTCTCTATCCTATGAGATGATGTCTATCCTATGAGATGCTGTCTATCCTATGAGATGCTGTCTATCCTATGAGATGATGTCTATCCTATGAGATGATGTCTATCCTATGAGATGATGTCTATCCTATGAGATGTTCTCTATCCTATGAGATGTTCTCTATCCTATGAGATGTTCTCTATCCTATGAGATGTTCTCTATCCTATGAGATTTTCTCTATTCTATGAGATGATGTCTATCCTATGAGATGATGTCTATCCTATGAGATGAGGTCTATCCTATGAGATGTTCTTTATTCTATGAGATGTTCTCTATCCTATGAAATGTTCTCTATCCTATGAGATGTTCTCTATCCTATGAAATGATGTCTATCCTATGAGATGATGTCTATCCTATGAGATGATGTCTATCCTATGAGATGTTCTCTATCCTATGAGATGATGTCTATCCTATGAGATGTTCTCTATCCTATGAGATGTTCTCTATCCTATGAGATGAGGTCTATCCTATGAGATGAGGTCTATCCTATGAGATGTTCTCTATCCTATGAGATGTTCTCTATCCTATGAGATGTTCTCTATCCTATGAGATGTTCTCTATCCTATGAGATGATGTCTATCCTATGAGATGTTCTCTATCCTATGAGATGATGTCTATCCTATGAGATGATGTCTATCCTATGAGATGATGTCTATCCTATGAGATGTTCTCTATCCTATGAGATGATGTCTATCCTATGAGATGTTCTCTATCCTATGAGATGTTCTCTATCCTATGAGATGATGTCTATCCTATGAGATGCTGTCTATCCTATGAGATGCTGTCTATCCTATGAGATGCTGTCTATCCTATGAGATGATGTCTATCCTATGAGATGATGTCTATCCTATGAGATGATGTCTATCCTATGAGATGTTCTCTATCCTATGAGATGTTCTCTATCCTATGAGATGTTCTCTATCCTATGAGATGTTCTCTATCCTATGAGATTTTCTCTATTCTATGAGATGATGTCTATCCTATGAGATGATGTCTATCCTATGAGATGAGGTCTATCCTATGAGATGTTCTTTATTCTATGAGATGTTCTCTATCCTATGAAATGTTCTCTATCCTATGAGATGTTCTCTATCCTATGAGATGAGGTCTATCCTATGAGATGATGTCTATCCTATGAGATGATGTCTATCCTATGAGATGTTCTCTATCCTATGAAATGATGTCTATCCTATGAGATGATGTCTATCCTATGAGATGATGTCTATCCTATGAGATGTTCTCTATCCTATGAGATGATGTCTATCCTATGAGATGTTCTCTATCCTATGAGATGTTCTCTATCCTATGAGATGAGGTCTATCCTATGAGATGAGGTCTATCCTATGAGATGTTCTCTATCCTATGAGATGTTCTCTATCCTATGAGATGTTCTCTATCCTATGAGATGTTCTCTATCCTATGAGATGATGTCTATCCTATGAGATGTTCTCTATCCTATGAGATGATGTCTATCCTATGAGATGATGTCTATCCTATGAGATGATGTCTATCCTATGAGATGTTCTCTATCCTATGAGATGATGTCTATCCTATGAGATGTTCTCTATCCTATGAGATGTTCTCTATCCTATGAGATGATGTCTATCCTATGAGATGCTGTCTATCCTATGAGATGCTGTCTATCCTATGAGATGATGTCTATCCTATGAGATGATGTCTATCCTATGAGATGATGTCTATCCTATGAGATGTTCTCTATCCTATGAGATGTTCTCTATCCTATGAGATGTTCTCTATCCTATGAGATTTTCTCTATTCTATGAGATGATGTCTATCCTATGAGATGATGTCTATCCTATGAGATGAGGTCTATCCTATGAGATGTTCTTTATTCTATGAGATGTTCTCTATCCTATGAAATGTTCTCTATCCTATGAGATGTTCTCTATCCTATGAGATGAGGTCTATCCTATGAGATGATGTCTATCCTATGAGATGATGTCTATCCTATGAGATGTTCTCTATCCTATGAAATGATGTCTATCCTATGAGATGATGTCTATCCTATGAGATGATGTCTATCCTATGAGATGTTCTCTATCCTATGAGATGATGTCTATCCTATGAGATGTTCTCTATCCTATGAGATGTTCTCTATCCTATGAGATGAGGTCTATCCTATGAGATGAGGTCTATCCTATGAGATGTTCTCTATCCTATGAGATGATGTCTATCCTATGAGATGATGTCTATCCTATGAGATGTTCTCTATCCTATGAGATGATGTCTATCCTATGAGATGATGTCTATCCTATGAGATGATGTCTATCCTATGAGATGTTCTCTATCCTATGAGATGATGTCTATCCTATGAGATGTTCTCTATCCTATTAGATGATGTCTATCCTATGAGATGATGTCTATCCTATGAGATGTTCTCTATCCTATGAGATGTTCTCTATCCTATGAGATGATGTCTATCCTATGAGATGATATCTATCCTATGAGATGATATCTATCCTATGAGATGATGTCTATCCTATGAGATGATGTCTATCCTATGAGATGATGTCTATCCTATGAGATGTTCTCTATCCTATGAGATGTTCTCTATCCTATGAGATGTTCTCTATCCAATGAGATGTTCTCTATCCTATGAGATGTTCTCTATCCTATGAGATGATGTCTATCCTATGAGATGATGTCTATCCTATGAGATGATGTCTATCCTATGAGATGATGTCTATCCTATGAGATGATGTCTATCCTATGAGATGATGTCTATCCTATGAGATGTTCTCTATCCTATGAGATGATATCTATCCTATGAGATGTTCTCTATCCTATGAGATGTTCTCTATCCTATGAGATGTTCTCTATCCTAGGAGATGTTCTCTATCCTATGAGATGATGTCTATCCTATGAGATGATGTCTATCCTATGAGATGTTCTCTATCCTATGAGATAGGGGCTTGTTATAATTGTATCAATATAGACAAATGGATCAAGGCATTGGTTGACATTTATCATTGTGTTTAGACTGTTTTTTGTGTCTAGAAAAGGCGCAAAAAAAGTGCAAGAAGGGTTTATTTGCGCCTTTTGGTTAACACATTTCTGCTGATTTTGAGTTGCAATCCACTGATTTTGGCAATACATATGATACGGACGGGTTTTATGAACTGCCCCTTTTTGTCAAAAGGCGCAAAAAAGGTGAAAAGCCACTGAAAAGTCTCTAAACTACACCAGCCCAGACTTAGCTTAGCTTTTTGGTGTATGTGAAGAGTGAAATTTTCGGGAAATGTGACCTGCACAAAATTCATCAAATTCTGTGACCATTTAATAAATTTGTTGCTCCTACACATTACAGCACACACAAAAAAAAGTGCAAAAAAACGGTTCACTTACACTACAATGATAAATGCTTCACTTACACCTACAATGATAAATGCTTCACTTACACCTACAATGATAAATGCTTCACTTACACCTACAATGATAAATGCTTCACTTACACCTACAATGATAAATGCTTCACTTACACCTACAATGATAAATGCTTCACTTACACCTACAATGATAAATGCTTCACTTACACCTACAATGATAAATGCTTCACTTACACCTACAATGATAAATGCTTTACTTACACCTACAATGATAAATGCTTCACTTACACCTACAATGATAAATGCTTCACTTACACCTACAATGATAAATGCTTCACTTACACCTACAATGATAAATGCTTCACTTACACTACAAAGATAAATGCTTCATTTACACCTACAATGATAAATGCTTCACTTACACTACAATGATAAATGCTTCACTTACACTACAATGATAAATGCCGGCCATTGTCCATAAGAATAAGTGGGAGGGAACACTTACCATTTTCAATGCTGTCTTCGTGGCTCCGCCTTCCTCGCTTCTTATTGGCTGAGCACTCCTCCCCGTCCTGAGAGTCCGGCTCATCACTCAGTGAGCAGCGACCATTCTCCAGCATGGACTCCGCCTCCGTCCCTTTCTCCTCCTCCTCTTCATGGTTGATCTTCTTGTCTTTTGGGCTGGGCTCAGAATTCGCCTTCTCTGGTGATGGAATCTCGGGCTTTAGGTGGACACTTGGCGCCTCCATCTCTCCGTTGGGCACCGGATCCGGGTGGCTGGTTTTCGGAGACGTGTGGCACTTAGGGACTGAGGCATTGTCTTTGGATGCACTGACGCTTTCCACCTGCAAAAGAAGAGAAACGGCGGATGAAGGGACCTACGAGAAGGTGAGGACGGAGGAAAAAACACAAAAAAAGAGAAGTTGTCTTCTTCTGACAAGTTTGTAAAGATTATAGGTGACTCCAATCAAGGTGTAGAAACATCTCCAAGAAGATCAAGAGCTAAATATCAGATTCTCATTTCTTAAAGAGGTAATCTTGGCAAAAATATTTATCCCCTAAGGTGTCTGATCGTGGGGGGCCTGCTGCTGAGAACCCCCGCGATCACCCCGCTGAATCTCCAGTTTCGGAAATCTCCAGGTTTCCGGGACAGGGGACATGACGGCACCACACGCCCCCTCCATTCATGTCTATGGGAGGGGGCGTGATGGCCGTCACGCCCCCTCCCATAGACATGAATGGAGGGGGCATGGCATGACATCACGTCCCCAGTCCCGGAAACCCGGAGGTTTCCAAAACTAGAGAAGAAGTCCCCGCATAGAATGCGGGTGCTGAAGGGAGATCACAGGGGGGTCTCTGCAGTGGGCCCGCGATCAGACATCTTATCCTCTATCCTTTGGATAGGGGATAAAATGTTTTTGCCCGGAATACCCCTTTAAAAATGTACAAAAATTTCTAAAATTCTGTTATCACCAATGGGGTCAATGATGAGGAACATAACAAAAGTGAATAAAGTAAAAGGGTCTGAAAACTTTCTGAAACTCTTATATAACACATTATATGGTGGCATAATATTACAGCGGTACGTCTTTAACGCTCCATCCTGCCGCCCTCCGTCTTGTTACTGTGGTGACTGCGGTGGAGGCGAGGTCCTCGGGAGCTGAAATCTCACTGCAGACATAAATCATCAGTAATGAAGAGGTGGGGGGGACGGGAGAGGAGCTAATGAGACCAGGCATGACATAATGGCGGACGGAGAATTATGAGATTTAGGTTATTGACAGTCACCATCAATACCAGAAAGATGATAATATATATCGGATGAGGTCATCAGCGGCGTCCAATACATAATACAGCGACGACACCAGAAAATCCCATCATCTGTGCCAGACGGCAGCAGCAAAGCAACAAGGGTTATTGTCGTCTCCGGCCTCTACCATTATTTTATCAATAGGAAGAGACGTCTGAAGTCAGAAACTTCCAGAGGGAAATACCACAGTGACCGCAAAAAGGGGGAGACCATACAGTCAGCCATAGAAGTTATGAACCTATATATCGTACTATACCCGACGTTGTACGCTCTTCCTACCTGAACCTACCTATCCAGTCCTCACATCCAGACCTCATATACCAAATTGTGTTATCCGCTGTCTGTATATATATTGTTTTGGCAAATGAAAGCCGTTTCTTTTTGTTTGATACTTCATTGTTCAGCATCACCAAATTTACCTGTACTAGATTTTTTGTTAATGTATAAGTAACATGTGACCAAGTGTCATCAAAATATCTACAGCCATTTGGAAGTGATGCTGGAACATACACACATAGATATATACACAAAGATATATACAGTACACACACAGATATATACACAAAGATATATACAGTACACACACATAGATATATAGACAGATATATATACACATATTTATACACATAAATACACACATACATAGATATACACACACAGATATATAGACAAAGATATAGATATATATATATATACACACACACACACATATATATATATATACACACACACACATAGATATAGACATCATAGATATTTACATATACAGATATATAGATATATACACCTATAGATATATACACATAGATATATATATACACATACAGTGGGGATCAAAAGTTTGGGCACCCCAGGTAAAAAATGTGTATTAATGTGCATAAAGAAGCCAAGGAAAGATGGAAAAATCTCCAAAAGGCATCAAATTACAGATTAGACATTCTTATAATATGTCACCAAAAGTTACATTTTATTTCCATCATTTACACTTTCAAAATAACAGAAAACAAAAAAATGGCGTCTGTAAAAGTTTGGGCACCCTGCAGAGTTAATATCTTGTACTGCCCCCTTTGGCAAGTATCACAGCTTGTAAACGCTTTTTGTAGCCAGCCAAGAGTCTTTCAATTCTTGTTCTAAGTATCTTTGCCCATTCTTCCTTACAAAAGTCTTCCAGTTCTTTGAGATTTCTGGGCTGTCTGTCACGCACTGCTCTTTTAAGGTCTATCCATAAATTTTCAATTATGTTGAGGTCAGGAGATTGTGAAGGCCATGGCAAAACCTTCAGTTTACGTCTCTTGATGTAATCCCCAGTGGATTTCGAGGTGTGTTTAGGATCATTATCCATTTGTAGACGCCATCCTCTCTAACTTCAGCTTTTTCACAGATGGCATCAAGTTAGCATCCAAAATTTGCTGACATTTTATTGAATCCATTTTTCCTTCTACTCGTGAGATGTTCCCTGTGCCACTGGCTGCAATACAACCCCAAAGCATGATTGATTCACCCCCATGCTTAACAGTTGGACAGAGGTTCTTTTCATTAAATTCTGTTCACCTTCTTCTCCAAACGAACCTTTGCTCATTCCGGCCAAAAAGTTCAATTTTAACCTCATCGGTCCACAGAACTTGTTTCCAAAATGCATCAGGCTTGTCTATATGTTCATTTGCAAAGTTCAAACGCTGATTTTTGTGGTGAGGACGTAGAAGAGGTTTTCTTCTGATGACTCTTTCATGAAGACCATATTTGTACAAGTATCTCTTTATAGTGGAATAGTGCACCACAACTCCATTGTCTGCCAGATCTTTCTGGAGGGATTTTGCAGTCAAACGTGGGTTTTGAATTGTTTTTTTCACAATCCTGTGAGTTGTTCTGTCTGATAATTTCCTTGGTCTTCCAGATCTTGCTTTAACTTCCACTGTTCCTGATTGCTGCAATTTCTTAATTACGTTCCGAACAGAGAATATTGACATCTGAAAACGTTTTGCTATCTTCTTATAGCCTTCTCCAGCTTTGTGAGCGTCAACTATTTTCAGTTTCAGATTTCTAGACAACTGCTTAGGAGAACCCGTGGTGCTGAATGTTGGGGCAAGGTCAGATGAGTCTGGGCATTTATAACCTTTGAGATTGACATCACCTGGTCTTCCCAGATGATGATTGAGAACAATTCATGACACTGGCAGGTCTCAGCTTTGCAAATGAGGCAGTGCATGCTATATATTCTGCAGGGTGCCCAAACTTTTGCAGACGCCATTTTTTTGTTTTCTGTTATTTTGAAAGTGTAAATGATGGAAATAAAATGTAACTTTTGGTGACATATTATAAGAAGGTCTAATCCGTAATTTGATGCCTTTTGGAGATTTTCTATCTTTCCTTGGCTTCTTTATGCACATTAATACTAATCTTTACCTGGGGGGCCCAAACTTTTGATCCCCACTGTATATAGGAGAAGTATTATAGTAGTTATATTCTTGTATATAGGAGCAGTATTATAGTAGTTATATTCTTGTATATAGGAGCAGTATTATAGTAGTTATATTCTTGTATATAGGAGGCAGTATTATAGGAGTTATATTCTTGTATATAGGAGCAGTATTATAGGAGTTATATTCTTGTATATAGGAGGCAGTATTATAGCAGTTATATTCTTGTATATAGAAGCAGTATTATAGGAGTTATATTCTTGTATATAGGAGCAGTATTATAGTAGTTATATTCTTGTATATAGGAGCAGTATTATAGTAGTTATATTCTTGTATATAGGAGCAGTATTATAGTAGTTATATTCTTGTATATAGGAGGCAGTATTATAGGAGTTATATTCTTGTATATAGGAGCAGTATTATAGGAGTTATATTCTTGTATATAGGAGGCAGTATTATAGCAGTTATATTCTTGTATATAGAAGCAGTATTATAGGAGTTATATTCTTGTATATAGGAGCAGTATTATAGTAGTTATATTCTTGTATATAGGAGCAGTATTATAGTAGTTATATTCTTGTATATAGGAGCAGTATTATAGTAGTTATATTCTTGTATATAGGAGGCAGTATTATAGGAGTTATATTCTTGTATATAGGAGCAGTATTATAGGAGTTATATTCTTGTATATAGGAGGCAGTATTATAGCAGTTATATTCTTGTATATAGAAGCAGTATTATAGGAGTTATATTCTTGTATATAGGAGCAGTATTATAGTAGTTATATTCTTGTATATAGGAGCAGTATTATAGTAGTTATATTCTTGTATATAGGAGCAGTATTATAGTAGTTATATTCTTGTATATAGGAGCAGTATTATAGTAGTTATATTCTTGTATATAGGAGCAGTATTATAGTAGTTATATTCTTGTATATAGGAGCAGTATTATAGTAGTTATATTCTTGTATATAGGAGCAGTATTATAGTAGTTATATTCTTGTATATAGGAGCAGTATTATAGTAGATATATTCTTGTATATAGGAGGCAGTATTATAGCAGTTATATTCTTGTATATAGAAGCAGTATTATAGTTATATTCTTGTATATAGGAGGCAGTATTATAGTAGTTATATTCTTGTATATAGGAGCAGTATTATAGGAGTTATATTCCTGTATATAGGAGCAGTATTATAGCAGTTATATTCCTGTATATAGGAACAGTATTATAGTAGTTATATTCCTGTATATAGGGGCAGTATTATAGTAGTTATATTCTTGTATATAGGAGCAGTATTATAGTAGTTATATTCTTGTATATAGGAGCAGTATTATAGTAGATATATTCTTGTATATAGGAGCAGTATTATAGTAGTTATATTCTTGTATATAGGAGGAGTATTATAGGAGTTATATTCTTGTATATAGGAGCAGTATTATAGTAGTTATATTCTTGTATATAGGAGCAGTATTATAGTAGTTATATTCTTGTATATAGGAGCAGTATTATAGTAGTTATATTCTTGTATATAGGAGCAGTATTATAGTAGTTATATTCTTGTATATAGGAGCAGTATTATAGTAGATATATTCTTGTATATAGGAGGCAGTATTATAGCAGTTATATTCTTGTATATAGAAGCAGTATTATAGTTATATTCTTGTATATAGGAGGCAGTATTATAGTAGTTATATTCTTGTATATAGGAGCAGTATTATAGGAGTTATATTCCTGTATATAGGAGCAGTATTATAGCAGTTATATTCCTGTATATAGGAACAGTATTATAGTAGTTATATTCCTGTATATAGGGGCAGTATTATAGTAGTTATATTCTTGTATATAGGAGCAGTATTATAGTAGTTATATTCTTGTATATAGGAGCAGTATTATAGTAGATATATTCTTGTATATAGGAGCAGTATTATAGTAGTTATATTCTTGTATATAGGAGGAGTATTATAGGAGTTATATTCTTGTATATAGGAGCAGTATTATAGTAGTTATATTCTTGTATATAGGAGCAGTATTATAGTAGTTATATTCTTGTATATAGGAGCAGTATTATAGTAGTTATATTCTTGTATATAGGAGCAGTATTATAGTAGTTATATTACTGTATATAGGAGGCAGTATTATAGTAGTTATATTCTTGTATATAGGAGCAGTATTATAGTAGTTATATTCCTGTATATAGGAGCAGTATTATAGTAGTTATATTCCTATATATAGGAGCAGTATTATAGTAGTTATATTCTTGTATATAGGAGCAGTATTATAGTAGTTATATTCTTGTATATAGGAGCAGTATTATAGTAGTTATATTCCTGTATATAGGAGCAGTATTATAGCAGTTATATTCCTGTATATATGAACAGTATTATAGTAGTTATATTCCTGTATATAGGGGGCAGTATTATAGGGGCTGTAGTGTAACAGTTATCGCTTGTGTAGTACAGATATAGCTGACACCCTCCACCCCCTCTAGATATAATGTCAGCTTTGTTTGTACTTTAATAACAGGTCGTTATAGCTTTCTATATATGACTACCTCTTGTGTCTGGGATTATTCCGCCCCTATAGTTATATACCGTCCTCATCACTTAGGTCATACATTGTCCTAACAATATGTAAAGGTTTGACAAACTATCCAGACCTGAAGATGTCGGAGCGCCTCCGGCTGCTCACAGAGACTAATAGATGGAAGCCAATCCCTGCGAATGACACCTGTAATAATAATGTGGAGGAATGATTTATAGGGCGCGCTATGGGGGATTAGTCTTCAATGACACGCCGCTCTCATAAAATATGATGTCACCGTACAGCAGATCTCTTTTGGATTCCGCAGCCTTGTCTGATAGTAATGTCATAGAATTAACTCCATCACTGCTGGGACCAGTAGAAGCAGTGAGACGCTGTTTCTTGATGTAAACGACCTGATGTCCCTTGGCATAGAATAAACACTCACGTGTGAGAGCCGTGACTACGTACATTCTGGAATCTGTGTCTTCTATCTGTATACTGCTGCTATCTCCATGGGATCAGGATATATATATAATAGTTATATACCTCCCCTCCAGCTCTATCTGTATACTGCTGCTATCTCTATGGGATTAGTATATATAGTAGTTATACACCTACCATCCAGCTCTATCTGTATACTGCTATCTCTATGGGATCAGGATATATAGTAGTTATACACCTCCCCTCCAGCTCTATCTGTTTACTGCTGCTATCTCTATGGGATCAGGATATATAGTAGTTATACACCTCCCCTCCAGCTCTATCTGTATACTGCTGCTATCTCTATGGGATCAGGATATATAGTAATTATACACCTCCCCTCCAGCTCTATCTGTATACTGCTGCTATCTCTATGGGATCAGGATATATAGTAGTTATACACCTCTCCTCCAGCTTTATCTGTATACTGCTGCTATCTCTATGGGATCAGGATATATAGTAGTTATACACCTCCCCTCCAGCTCTATCTGTATACTGCTATCTCTATGGGATCAGGATATATAGTAGTCATACACCTCCTCTCCAGCTCTATCTGTATACTGCTGCTATCTCTATGGGATCAGGATATATAGTAGTTACACACCTCCCCTCCAGCTCTATCTGTATACTGCTATCTCTTTGGGATCAGGATATATAGTAGTCATACGCCTCCCCTCCAGCTCTATCTGTATACTGCTGCTATTTCTATGGGATCAGGATATATAGTAGTTATACACCTCTCCTCCAGCTCTATCTGTATACTGCTGCTATCTCTATGGGATCAGGATATATAGTAGTTATACACCTCTCCTCCAGCTCTATCTGTATACTGCTGCTATCTCTATGGGATCAGGATATATAGTAGTTATACACCTCCCCTCCAGCTCTATCTGTATACTGCTGCTATCTCTATAGGATCAGGATATATAGTATCAGCATTAAAATTTTTCCATACGATTGTATACGATTTTTTTGCAATCCGATTTTATCCGATTTTACGGTCCGTTAATCGGATGGTTAAATCGCGATGTGAACCTAGTCTAAGATCTCTGTGACCCGAGCAGATCCACAAGCTTTTTGTTGCCTTAAAGGGGTATTCCAGGCAAAAACTTTTTTTTTATATATCAACTGGCTCTGGAAAGTTAAACAGATTTGTAAATTAAAGTATATAATCACTGGCGCAGGGATGGTTCCCTTTTAGGCAGCCAAGATACAGCAATAAGGGTCCTGGTTGGGGCCCAAAAAAGGGGTGAACTCAAGAATAAATTATATTTGTGTATCGGCGCTGTCACGATTCGGCTAGCTGGAGGTGGATCCTCTGTGCCAGAGAGGGATTGGCGTGGACCGTGTCGGTGGACCGGTTCTAAGTTGCTACTGGTATTCACCAGAGCCCGCCGCAAAGCGGGATGGTCTTGCAGCGGCGGTGGCAATCAGGTCGTATCCACTGGCAACGGCTCAACCTCTCTGACTGCTGAGATAAGCGCGGTACAAGGGAGTACAATCAGTGGCGCAGTGGCCCTTTAAATCGCAGAGACCCGGCGCGCGCGCCCTAAGGAGCGGGGCTGCGCGCGCCGGGACAACACAGACGGGGAACGGGTCAGGTACGGGAGCCGAGATGCGCATCGCAAGCGGGCGCGTCCCGCATCGCGAATCGCAACCCGGCTGGGAGTAATATCACAGCGCACCCGGTCAGCAGGTCTGACCGGGGCGCTGCGAATGAGGGAGCGCTCGGCATAACAGTACCCCCCCCCCCCCTTGGGTCTCCCCCTCTTCTTGGAGCCTGAGAACCTGAGGATAAGACTTTTGTCCAGGATGTTGTCCTCAGGTTCCCAAGATCTCTCCTCTGGGCCACAATTCTCCCAGTCGACCAAGAATAATCTTTTACCTCTGACCGTCTTGGATGCTAGAATCTCCTTCACCGAAAAGATGTCAGATGAACCGGAAACTGGAGTGGGAGAAACAACTTTGGGAGAGAAGCGGTTAAGGATGAGTGGTTTAAGGAGAGAGACATGGAAGGCATTGGGAATACGGAGAGAAGGAGGAAGAAGGAGTTTGTAAGAGACAGGGTTGATCTGGCACTTGATTTTGAAAGGACCAAGATAGCGTGGTCCCAGTTTATAACTGGGGACACGAAAGCGGACATACTTAGCGGAGAGCCATACCTTGTCTCCGGGAGCAAAAATGGGGGGAGTTCTTTTCTTATCAGCAAATGTTTTCATCCAGGATGAAGCCTGTAAAAGAGAATTTTGAGTCTCTTTCCATATGGTGGAAAGGTCTCGAGTCACTTCATCCACAGCGGGCAAACCAGAGGGCATGGGAGTAGGGAGGGGAGGAAGAGGGTGACGGCCGTACACCACGAAGAATGGGGATTTAGCAGAGGATTCGGAGACTCTGAAATTGTAAGAGAATTCGGCCCATGGTAGAAGATCTGCCCAGTCATCCTGGCGGGAGGAAACAAAATGCCGTAAATAGTCACCCAGGACCTGATTAATTCTTTCTACTTGCCCATTGGATTGGGGATGATAAGAAGAAGAGAAGTTTAATTTGATCTTGAGCTGTTTACAGAGGGCCCTCCAGAATTTAGAGACGAATTGAACGCCTCTATCCGAGACGATATGCGTGGGCAAACCGTGAAGGCGAAAAATGTGTATAAAAAATTGCTTTGCCAACTGAGGCGCCGAAAGAAGGCCTGGAAGAGGGATAAAATGTGCCATCTTGGAGAATCGATCAACGACCACCAAACAACTGTGTTGCCACGGGTTAAAGGCAAGTCAGTAATAAAGTCCATACCAATCTGTGACCAAGGTTGTTCGGGGACAGGCAGAGGATGAAGGAGACCAGCAGGCTTCTGGCGAGGAGTCTTATCCCGGGCACAGACAGTACAAGCCTGCACGAAATCAACAACATCAGTCTCCAGAGTCGGCCACCAATAAAATCGAGAGATGAGTTGAATGGATTTTTTGATGCCAGCATGGCCTGCGAGGTGGGAGGAGTGTCCCCACTTGAGAATCCCGAGGCGCTGGCGTGGAGAAACGAAGGTCTTCCCTGGAGGAGTTTGTCTGATGGAAGCTGGAGAAGTGGAGATCAGACAGTCCGGAGGAATGATGTGTTGCGGAGAGGCTTCCACTTCAGAGGCATCTGAAGAACGAGAGAGGGCATCGGCCCTAATGTTCTTGTCAGCAGGGCGAAAATGGATTTCAAAGTTAAAACGGGCAAAGAACAACGACCACCTAGCCTGGCGAGGGTTCAGCCGTTGGGCAGACTGAAGATAAGAGCGATTTTTGTGATCAGTGTATATAATAACTGGATATTTGGATCCCTCCAGCAGGTGTCTCCATTCCTCAAGCGACAATTTTATGGCCAGTAGTTCTCGATCACCAATGGAGTAGTTTTTCTCCGCCGAAGAGAAGGTCCTAGAAAAAAACCCACAAGTAACAGCATGCCCAGAAGAATTTCTTTGTAGAAGAACTGCTCCAGCTCCCACTGAGGAGGCGTCTACCTCCAATAAGAAGGGTTTAGATGGGTCAGGTCTGGAGAGTACGGGAGCAGAAGAAAAGGCAGACTTGAGATGTTTAAATGCGTCTTCCGCTTGTGGAGACCAGGACTTGGGATTGGCGTTTTTCTTGGTTAGAGCCACGATAGGAGCCACAATAGTGGAAAAGTGTAGAATAAATTGTCTGTAATAATTGGCGAACCCCAAAAAACGTTGGATAGCACGGAGTCCGGAGGGGCATGGCCAATCCAATACGGCAGATAGTTTATCTGGGTCCATTTGTAGTCCCTGGCCAGAGACTAAGTATCCTAGGAAAGGAAGAGACTGACATTCAAAGAGACATTTTTCCATTTTGGCATAAAGATGATTGTCCCGAAGTCTCTGAAGAACCATGCGGACATGCTGGCGGTGTTCTTCTAAGTTGGCAGAAAAAATCAGAATATCGTCCAGGTAAACCACAACACAGGAATATAGAAGATCACGAAAAATTTCATTTACAAAGTCTTGGAAGACGGCAGGGGCGTTGCAAAGGCCAAAGGGCATGACCAGATACTCAAAGTGTCCATCTCTGGTGTTAAATGCAGTCTTCCATTCGTCCCCCTCCCTGATGCGGATGAGATTATAAGCACCTCTTAAGTCCAGCTTGGTAAAGATGTGGGCGCCACGTAGGCGGTCAAAGAGTTCCGAGATAAGAGGTAGGGGGTAGCGTTTTTTTACAGTGATTTTATTAAGTCCGCGGTAATCATTGCAAGGGCGTAGGGAGCCGTCTTTTTTGGAGACAAAAAAAAATCCAGCTCCAGCAGGAGAGGAGGACTTGCGGATAAACCCCTTTTTTAAGTTCTCCTGGATGTATTCCGACATGGCTTGAGTTTCCGGAGCAGACAGAGGATAGATTCTGCCCCGGGGTGGAGTAGTACCCGGGAGGAGGTCAATAGGACAGTCATAAGGCCTGTGAGGAGGCAAAGTCTCTGCTTGATTTTTGCAAAAAACATCAGCATAATCCAGATAGGCCTTGGGAAGACCAGATACCGGGGGAACTACAGGGTCTTGACTGTGAGTACTGGGAGCCGGTTTAAGACAGTCCTTGTGGCAAGAAGTACCCCAGTTCTTGATCTCCCCTGTGGTCCAATCAAGGGTTGGGGAATGGCGTTGAAGCCATGGTAATCCAAGAAGAATTTCTGAAGTGCAGTTAGAGAGGACCAAAAATTAAATTTTTTTGTGATGGGGTCTGATGCACATTAAGAGAGGTTCCGTGCGGTAACGCACGGTACAGTCCAATCTTTCATTATTAACAGAGTTGATGTAGAGGGGTCTGGAGAGACTGGTCACCGGGATGTTGAACCTGTTGATGAGAGAGGCCAAAATGAAGTTTCCTGCAGATCCGGAATCCAAGAAGGCCATAGCAGAGAAGGAGAAGGTAGAAGAAGACATCCGCACAGGCACAGTAAGACGTGGAGAAGCAGAGTTCACATCAAGAGCTGTCTCACCTTTGTGCGGAGTCAGCGTGCGTCTTTCCTGGCGAGGAGGACAGATAGGACAATCCTTCAAGAAATGTTCGGTACCGGCACAGTACAGGCAAATGTTCTCCACGCGGCGTCGTGTCCTCTCGAGGTGTCAAGCGAGACCGGTCAACTTGCATAGCCTCCACGGCGGAAGGCACAGGAACGGATTGCAGAGGACCAGAGGAGAGAGGAGCCGGGGAGAGAAACCGCCTCGTGCGAACAAAGTCCATATCCTGGCGGAGCTCCTGACGCCTTTCGGAAAAACGCATGTCAATGCGGGTGGCAAGATGAATAAGTTCATGCAGGTTAGCAGGAATTTCTCGTGCGGCCAGCACATCTTTAATGTTACTGGATAGGCCTTTTTTAAAGGTCGCGCAGAGGGCCTAGTCATTCCAGGATAATTCGGAGGCAAGAGTACGGAATTGGATGGCGTACTCGCCAACAGAAGAATTACCCTGGACCAGGTTCAGCAGGGCAGTCTCGGCAGAAGAGGCTCGGGCAGGTTCCTCAAAGACACTTCGAATCTCCGTGAAGAAAGAGTGTACAGAGGCAGTGACAGGATCATAGCGGTCCCAGAGCGGTGTGGCCCATGACAGGGCTTTCTCAGACAGAAGGCTGACTATGAAAGCCACCTTTGACCTTTCAGTTGGAAACTGGTCCGACATCATCTCCAAATGCAGAGAACATTGCGAAAGAAAACCACGGCAAAACTTAGAGTCCCCATCAAATTTATCCGGCAAAGATATTTGGAGGCTGGATGCGGCCACTCGCTGCGGAGGAGGTGCAGGAGCTGGCGGAGGAGAGGATTGCTGAAGCTGTGGTAGTAGCTGCTGTAGCATCACGGTCAGTTGAGACAGCTGGTGGCCTTGTTGCGACTGCTGGGCGACCACCGTGGTGAGGTCGGCGACAACTGGCAGCGGGACCTCAGCGGGATCCATGGCCGAATCTACTGTCACGATTCGGCTAGCTGGAGGTGGATCCTCTGTGCCAGAGAGGGATTGGCGTGGACCGTGTTGGTGGACCGGTTCTAAGTTGCTACTGGTATTCACCAGAGCCCGCCGCAAAGCGGGATGGTCTTGCAGCGGCGGAAGCAACCAGGTCGTATCCACCGGCAACGGCTCAACCTCTCTGACTGCTGAGATAAGCGCGGTACAAGGGAGTAGACAAGAGCAAGGTCGGACGTAGCAGAAGGTCAGGGCAGGCAGCAAGGATCGTAGTCGGGGCAACGGCAGGAGGTCTGGAACACAGGCTAGGAACACACAAGGAAACGCTTTCACTGGCACAATGGCAACAAGATCCGGCGAGGGAGTGCAGGGGAAGTGAGGTATAAGTAGGGAGTGCACAGGTGAGGATACTGATTAGGCCTGCTGCGCCAATCAGTGGCGCAGTGGCCCTTTAAATCGCAGAGACCCGGCGCGCGCGCGCCCTAAGTAGTGGGGCCGCGCGCGCCGGGACAACACAGACGGGGAACGGGTCAGGTACGGGAGCCGAGATGCGCATCGCGAGCGGGCGCGTCCCGCATCGCGAATCGCATCCCGGCTGGGAGTAATATCGCAGCGCACCCGGTCAGCAGGTCTGACCGGGGCGCTGCGAATGAGAGAACGCTGTGAGCGCTCCGGGGAGGAGCGGGGACCCGGAGCGCTCGGCGTAACACTCGGCGGTCAGTACGCTGATCATATACAGGAGATTATATAGCGTACTGACCGAAACGTGTTAGATGATTCTTTGGCTCCTGCGCCTTGCTGTAGCTGTAATCGTGACGTCACGTTCAGTAATCAGATCTCCGTGCAAACTATCACAGCGTGGTTGCACCGGTGAGACGCTCACGGACGGAGCAGATCTTCCAGCGCCTTCACCCGCTGTTCACCTGGACTGTCTTTCATATCTTCTCTCTGGGGGCTCCTGGAGGGACTTTGTTTAGCACCCACATCGTACCTCAGGGCGAACAACGCTCCGTGGATCAATCTGTGCAAACCGGCATTCAAACCACAGGTACCTTTGACCACTTACAGCGCCTAATACATGGTACCATATACAGTCTTACACCTTACCATTACCGTTTGCATATAAGCACATTGTATTTATTATATACAAATCACGTAATCATATTTATTTTACAAATACTTATAGTGATTGAGACAGAATTGTCCCGTCAACTCCGGTCATTGAGGTGGGGGGACGGCACCCACTTTTATCATAGATCAACTCTAATAAGATAGAAGTAAGTTCTCTTGCTACAGTATTTAGCAGTACAAAATTGATACAATTCTATGACACAGACACAGTATCCGGATTGTTCACTCAAAAGCCGTTTTTTCATTTTCTCTGCCTAGTGAACGAAACTAATACCAGCTCACTCCTCAGAATCTTCTTATCCTATACAGATACTAATAAATCAACTGCATTAAGTAAGTTTGTTCCCATATGGGTGTTCCTTTTATGTGCGCCGATACACAAATATCATTTATTCTAGATTTATAAATTACTCCTATTAAAAAAATCTTAATCCTTCCAATAGTTATTAGCTTCTGAAGTTTTCTGTCTAACTTCTCATTGATGATGTCACGTCCCGGGAGCTGTGCATGATGGGAGACGTGAGTCATCAGAGAGCAGTTAGACAGAAAACAACAACTCAACTTCAGAAGCTAATAACTATTGGAAGGATTAAGATTTTTTAATAGAAGTAATTTACAAATCTGTTTAAATTTACGGAGCCAGTTGATATATAAAAAAAAAAAGTTTTGGCCTGGAATACCCCTTTAACCCCTTCATGACCCAGCCCATTTTCACCTTCATGACCTGGGCATTTTTTGAAAATCTGACCACTGTCACTTTAAACATTAATAACTCTGATGCTTTTACTTATCATTCTGATTCCGAGATTGTTTTTTCGTGACATATTCTACTTCATGTTATTGGTAAAATTTCACTGATATCTGCATCCTTTCTTGGTAAAAAATCTAAAAATTTCATGAAAATTTTGAAAGTTTAGCATTTTTCTAACTTTGACAGTCTCTGCTTGAAAGGAAAATGGATATTCCAAATAAATTACATATTGATTCACATATACAATATGTCTACTTTGTGTTTGCATAAATAAATTGACAAGTTTTTACTTTTGGAGACATCAGAGGCTTCAAAGTTCCGCAGCAATTTTCCAATTTTTCTCAAGATTTTCAAAATCGTAATTTTTCAGGGCCCAGTTCAGGTTGGAAGTGGATTTTAAGGGTCTTCATATTAGAAATACTCCATAAATGACCCCATTATAAAAACTGCACCCCCCAAAGTATTCAAAATGACATTCAGTAAGTGTTTTAACCCTTTAGGTGTTTCACAGGAATAGCAGCAAAGTGAAGGAGAAAATTCGAAATCTTCATTTTTTACACTCGCATTTTCTTGTAGACCCAATTTTTGAATTTTTACAAGGGGTAAAAGGAGAGAAATCACCCTAAAATTTGTAACCCAATTTCTTTCGAGTAAGGAAATACCTCATATGTCTATGTAAAGTGTTCGGCGGGCGCAGTAGAGGGCTCAGAAGGGAAGGAGCGACAATGGGATTTTGGAGAGTGAGTTTTTCTGAAAGGGTTTTTGGGGGGCATGTCGCATTTAGGAAGCCCCTATGGTACCAGAACAGTGGACCCCCCCACATGTGACCCCATTTTGGAAACTATACCCCTCATGGAATTTAATAAGGGGTGCAGTGAGCATTTACACCCCACTGGCGTTTGACAGATATTTGAAACAGTGGACTGTGCAAATAAAAAATTTTATTATTCATTTTCACCGACCACTGTTCCAAAAATCTGTCATACACCAGTGGGGTGTAAATGCTCACTGCTTCCCTTATTACATTCCGTGAGGGGTGTAGTTTCCAAAATGAGGTCACATATGGATATTTATTGTTTTGCGTTTGTCAGAACCGCTGTAACAATCAGCCACCCCTGTGCAAATCGCCTCAAATGTACATGGCGCACTCTCCCTTCTGGGCCTTGTTGTGCGCCCCCAGAGCACTTTGCGCCCACATATGGGGTATCTCCGTAGTCGGGAGAAATTGCGTTACAAATTTTGGGGGTCTTTTTTCCCTTTTACCTCTTGTGAAAATGAAAAGTATAGGGCAACACCAGCATGTCAGTGTAAAAAATTTATTTTTTTACACTAACATGCTGGTGTAGACCCCAACTTCACCTTTTCATAAGGGGTTAAAGAAGAAAAAGCCCCCCAAAATTTGTAAGGCAATTTCTCCCGAGTACGGCGATACCCCATATGTGTCCCAAAACTGTTGCCCTGAAATACGACAGGGCTCCAAAGTGAGAGAGCGCCATGCGCATTTGAGGCCTGAATTAGGGATTTGCATAGGGGTGGACATAGGGGTATTCTATGCCAATGATTCCCAAACAGGGTGCCTCCAGCTGCTGCAAAACTCCCAGCATGCCTGGACAGTCAATGGCTGTCCGGCAATACTGGGAGTTATTATTTTGCAACAGCTGGAGGCTCCGTTTTGGAAACAGTAGCGTACCAGACGTTTTTCATTTTTTGGGGGGAGGGGGGCTGTGTAGGGGTATGTGTATATGTAGTGTTTTTTACTTTTTATTTTAGGTTAGTGTTAGTGTAGTGTAGTGTTTTTAGGGTACAGTCACATGGGCAGAGGTTCACAGCAAGTTTGCTGCTGGAAGTTTGAGCTGCAGTGCAAAATTTGCGCCATCTCAAACTTGCAGCACTCACTGTAAACCTCCGCCCATGTGAGTGTACCCTGTACATTCACATTGGGGGGAGGGGGCAAACATCCAGCTGTTGCAAACTCCGAGCATGCCCTTTGGCTGTCCGTGCATGCTGGGAGTTGTAGTTTTGCAACAGCTGGAGGAACGCTGGTTTGGAAACACTAAGTTAAGTAATAAACTTTCAAGTGTTTTGCAACCAAACTTAGTGTTTCCAAACCAGTGTGCCTCCAGCTGTTGCAAAACTACAACTCCCAGCATGCATGGTCTGTCAGTGCATGCTGGGAGTTATAGTTTTGCAACAATTGCAACAGCTGGAGGCACTGAGGTAGGAAATGAACATTGCTTCTCAACTAGTGTGCCTCCAGTTGTTGCAAAACTACAACTCCCAGCATGCCCAGACTGCCAAGGCATGCTGGAAGTTGTAGTTCGGTAATATCTGAAGGATCAGATGTTGCCGAACTACAACTTCCAGCATGCTTGGGCAGTCTGGGCATGCTGGGAGTTGTAGTTTTGCAACATCTGGAGGTCCACAGTTTGGAGACCACTGTATAATGGTCTCCAATCTGTGCTCTTCCAGATGTTAGAGAACTACAACTCCCAGCATGCCTGGACAGACTGAGCATGCTGAGATTTGTAGTTTTGCAACATCTGGAAGAGCACAGATTGGAGACCATTATACAGTGGTCTCCAAACTGTGGACCTCCAGATGTTGCAAAACTACAACTCCCAGCATGCCCAGAAAGCCAAAGGCTGTCTGGGCATGCTGGGAGTTGCAGTTTTGAAACTCTCAGAGGCAGCAGTGAGAACGCTTTACGGCGATCTCACTGCTGCCAATGAAGATGCCGCACTGCTGCCGGAAACTCACCTGTGGGACGCAGCGCAGCCGGGACCGCACGGAGGACGCCGGGACCGCTCGGGACACCGCTCTGACGGGTAAGTGACGCCGGGGGACGGGTCAGGGACACTTAGCAGAGCGGTGTGTGTCCCGATCCCCGTGATCGGGACTCACACACCGCGCTGCTAAGTATTTTCATAGCGAAACGCTGCTATCAGCTAGTCAGATTAGACCAGCTGATAGCAGCGATCGCTGGGGGGTGGGGTGGGGATTGAAACCCCCCGTGGTCGCACGGTAAGATGGCTGGATATCAGTGA
The DNA here is from genome assembly GCF_029499605.1 of Hyla sarda. NCBI lineage: Eukaryota > Metazoa > Chordata > Amphibia > Anura > Hylidae > Hyla > Hyla sarda. The sequence continues at coordinate 383,297 of NW_026607881.1, read as the reverse complement.
TAGCCACCATCTTTCCGGGCGCTGCGGGGTGCCGCGAGTAGCGGCAGTAATGTTCATGACGTACCTGTATGTCATGGGTCGGGAAGGGGTTAACCTCTTAAGGACCCAGGGCGTATGGATACGCCCTCACACCCTGGGCCTTAAGGACCCAGGACGTCCCCGTACGTCCTGGCGTTTTCCGGTCTCTGCCGCGCGCCGGGCAGAGATCGGAACTGGATGCCTGCTGAAATCCTTCAGCAGGCATCCAGGGCAAACGCCGAGGGGGGCCATGTAGGCCCCCCATGTCGGCGATCGCCGCAAATCGCAAGGGAAATCGCCCTTGCGATCTGCGGCGATACCGGGCTGATCGGGTCTCTGGGACCCGACCGCCCGGTAATTTCGCATGATCCCGGTTGTCACAGACATCCAGGACCATGCTAAAGAATAGGAGCGAGGTGGCAAACCTGTTACCTCCTCCTATTCCCTGCGATCTGTCGGTTAACTAACCGACCAATCGCAGGGGGGGGGCGGTTACTTCCTCCCGTCCTGCCCCTGAAAGTCCGGAGAGGACGGGAGGAAGACCGGAGGAGGCGGCGGGGGACGGGGGAGTGCTGGGGCCCGGCCCCGGTACTTACCTCGTCCCTGAAGACCCGGATCCCGGCGATGAAGACGGCGGCGGCGGCGGCGACAGGTGAGTAGATCTTCAGCCGCGGTCGGGCCCTTTACAGCAATGCACGTCGCCGTAAAGCAACATGCATTGCTGTAATGGGACCCTGTAAACTACAACTCCCAGCATGCCCAGACAGCCCTCGGCGTCTGGGCATGCTGGGAGTTGCAGTTTTGCAACATCTGGAGGTCCACAGTTTGGAGACCACTGTGCCCTTCCAGATGTTGCAAAACTACACATCCTCAGCATGCCCTTACTGTCCAGGCATGCTGGGAGTTGTAGTGCTGTAACATCTGGCCCTTCAGATGTTGCAGAACTACAACTCCCAGCATGCCTGGACAGTTTTGGCATACTGGGGGTTGTAGTTTTGCAACATCTGGAAGGGCACAGATTGGGAACCACTGTATTAGTGGTCTGCAAACTGTAGTCCTCCAGATGTTGCAAAACTACAACTCCAAGCATGCTGGGAGTTGTAGTTCGGCAACATCTGGCTCTAAAGATGTTGCCAACTACTACTCCCAGCATGCTTGAGAATGCTGAGAGTTGTGGTTTTGCAACAACTGGTGGCACACTGGTTGGGAAACATTGTCTGTTTCCTAACTCAGTGTTTCCCAACCCGTGTGCCTCCAGCTGTTGCAAAACTATAACTACCAGCATGCACTGATAGACTGTGCATGCTGGGAGTTGTAGTTTTGCAACAGCTGGAGGTCCCCCCCCCCCCCCCTGTGAATATAAAGGATACATTCACATGGGCAGGGGGCTTACAGTGAGTATCAGGCTGCAAGTTTGCGATGCAGCAAATTTTGCGCGGCAGCTCAAACTCGCAGCGGGAAACTCGCTGTAATCCCCCGCCCATGTGACTGTACCCTAAAAACACTACACTACACTAACACAAAATAAAATAAAAAGTAAAAAAACACTACATATACACATACCCCTACACAGCCCCCCTCCCCTCCCCAATAAAAATGAAAAACGTCCGGTACGCCACTGTTTCCAAAATGGAGCCTCCAGCTGTTGCAAAACAACAGCTCCCAGTATTGCTGGACAGCCGTTGACTGTCCAAGCATGCTTGGAGTTTTGCAACAGCTGGAGGCACCCTGTTTGGGAATCACTGGCGTAGAATACCCCTATGTCCACCCCTATGCAAATCCCTAATTCAGGCCTCAAATGCGCATGGCGCTCTCACTTTGGAGCCCTGTCGTATTTCAAGGCAACAGTTTAGGGCCACATATGGGGTATCGCCGTACTCGGGAGAAATTTCTTAACAAATTTTGGGGGGCTTTTTCTCCTTTCACCCCTTATGAAAAGGTGAAGTTGGGGTCTACACCAGCATGTTAGTGTAAAAAAATAATTTTTTACACTAACATGCTGGTGTTGCCCTATACTTTTCATTTTGACAAGAGGTAAAAGGGAAAAAAGCCCCCAAAATTTGTAATACAATTTCTCCTGAGTACGGAGATACCCCATATGTGGGCGCAAAGTGCTCTGGGGGCGCACAACAAGGCCCAGAAGGGAGAGTGCACCATGTACATTTGAGGTGATTTGCACAGGGGTGGCTGATTGTTACAGCGGTTTTGACAAACGCAAAAAAAACTAAACCCCACATGTGACCCCATTTCGGAAACTACACCCCTCATGGAATGTAATGAGGGGTGCAGTGAGAATTTACCCCCCACTGGTGTCTGACGGATCATTGGAACAGTGGGCTGTGTAAATTAAAAATGTTGTACAGCCCACTGTTCCAAAGATCTGACAGACACCAGTGGGGGTAAATGCTCACTGTACCCCTTGTTACGTTCCTCAAGGGGTCTAGTTTCCAAAATGGTATGCCATGTGGGGTTTATTTTGCTGTCCTGGCACCATAGGGGCTTCCTAAATGCGACATGCCCCCCGAGCAAAATTTGCTCTCAAAAAGCCAAATATGACTCCTTCTCTTCTGAGCACTGTAGTTCGCTCGTAGTGCACTTCAGGTCAACTTATGGGGTACCTCCATACTCAGAAGAGATGGGGTTTCAAATTTTGGGGGGTATTTTTTGCTATTAACCCTTGCAAAAATGTGAAATTTGGGGGGAAACACCCATTTTAATGACATTTTTTTGTTTTTTTTGTTACGTATGCAAAAGTCGTGAAACCCCTGTGGGGTATTAAGGCTCACTTTATTCCTTGTTACGTTCCTCAAGGGGTCTAGTTTCCAAAATGGTATGCCATGTGGGTATTTTTTGCTGTCCTGGCACTATAGGGGCTTCCTATATGGGACATGCCCCCGAGCAAAATTTGCTCTCAAAAAGCCAAATATGACTCCTTCTCTTCTGAGCATTGTAGTTCGCCCATAGTGCGCTTCAGGTCAACTTATGGGGTATCTCCATACTCAGAAGAGATGGGGTTACAAATTTTGGGGGGTATTTTCTGCTATTAACCCTTGCAAAAATGTGAAATTTGGGGGGAATCACACATTTTAGTGAAATTTTATTTTTTTACATATGCAAAAGTCGTGAAACACATGTGGGGTATTAAGGCTCACTTTATTCCTTGTTACGTTCCTCAAGGAGTCTTGTTTCCAAAATGGTATGGCATGTGGGTATTTTTTGCTGTCCTGGCACCATAGGGGCTTCCTAAATGCAACATGCCCCATAAAACCATTTCAGAAAAACGTACTCTCCAAAATCCCCTTGTCGCTCCTTCGCTTCTGAGCCCTCTACTGCGCCCGCCGAACACTTTTCATAGACATATGAGGTATGTGCTTACTCGAGAGAAATTGGGCTACAAATATAAGTATACATTTTACTCCTTTTACCCCTCGTAAAAATTCAAAAATTGGGTCTACAAGAACATGCGAGTGTAAAAAATGAAGATTGTGAATTTTCTCCTTCACTTTCCTGCTATTCCTGTGAAACACCTAAAGGGTTAAAAGGCTGACCGAATATTATTTTGTATACTTTGGGGGGTGTAGTTTTTATAATGGGGTCATTTATAGGGTATTTCTAAGATGAAGACCCTTCAAATCCACTTCAAACCTGAACTGGTCCCTGAAAAATAGTGAGTTTGGAAATTTTGTGAAAAATTGGAAAATTGCTGCTGAACTTTGAAGCCTCTGATGTCTTCCAAAAGTAAAAACTTGTCAATTTTATGATGCAAACATAAAGTGGACATATTGTATATGTGAATAAAAAATTAAAATATTTTGAATATCCATTTTCCTTACAAACAGAGAGCTTCAAAGTTAGAAAAATTCAAAATTTTCAAATTCTTCATAAAATTTTCAAATTTTTCACCAAGAAAGGATGCAAGTTACCAAATTTTTTTACCACTATGTTAAAGTAGAAAATGTCACGAAAAAACAATCTCGGGATCAGAATGATAACTAAAAGCATCAGAGTTATTAATGTTTAAAGTGACAGTGGTCAGATGTTCAAAAAATGGCCGGGTCCTAAGGTGTAAAATGGCTGGGGCCTTAAGAGGTTAAGGCAGCGTTTCCCAACCAGGATGCCTCCAGATGTTGCAAAACTACAACTCCCAGCATGCCTGGACAGCCTTTGGCTGTCCAGGCCTGCTGGGAGTTGTAGTTTTGAAACACCTGGAGGAACCCTGGTTGGGAAACACTGCCTTAAGGTGTGAACTGTAAACCAAGTGATAAATGTCTGCGCCGGTGTTGGACTAATCGCTCCTGTCTATCCGGGGACTGCGCGCGTTCCTCTGTGTCATTCAGATATCCCATCACTCATCTACCTCACCCCTGGCCCCAGGATAGGCTTTGATGTGAAAGGAGTTATTATTATATTCAGCCTGTCATCACCGCAATCTCCGCAAACGTGACGGGGGTAAATCCAGGACAAGGAAAAGGAGGAGAAAGGAGCGAAGCCCCAAGGACCAGGGATACGGCTGAGGAAAAGGACGGGAGGAGAAAGGAGCGAAGTCCTCAGGACAAGGAAAAGGACGGGAGGAGAAAGGAGCGAAGCCCCCAGGACAAGGGATATGGCTGAGGAAAAGGACGGGAGGAGAAAGGAGCGAAGCCCCCAGGACAAGGGATATGGCTGAGGAAAAGGACGGGAGGAGAAAGGAGCGAAGCCCCCAGGACAAGGGATATGAATGAGGAAAAGGACGGGAGGAGAAAGGAGCGAAGTCCTCAGGACAAGGGATACGGCTGAGGAAAAGGACGGGAGGAGAAAGGAGCGAAGTCCCCAGGACAAGGGATATGATGAGGAAAAGGACGGGAGGAGAAAGGAGCGAAGGCCTCAGGACAAGGGATATGGATGAGGAAAAGGAAGGGAGGAGAAAGGAGCGAAGCCCCCAGGACAAGGGATATGGCTGAGGAAAAGGATGGGAGGAGAAAGGAGCGAAGCCCCCAGGACAAGGGATATGGCTGAGGAAAAGGATGGGAGGGGAAAGGAGCGAAGGCCTCAGGACAAGGAAAAGGACGGGAGGAGAAAGGAGCGAAGCCCCCAGGACAAGGGATACGGCTGAGGAAAAGGACGGGAGGAGAAAGGAGCGAAGCCTCCAGGACAAGGGATATGGCTGAGGAAAAGGACGGGAGGAGAAAGGAGCGAAGCCCCCAGGACAAGGGATATGAATGAGGAAAAGGACGGGAGGAGAAAGGAGCGAAGTCCTCAGGACAAGGGATACGGCTGAGGAAAAGGACGGGAGGAGAAAGGAGCGAAGTCCCCAGGACAAGGGATATGATGAGGAAAAGGACGGGAGGAGAAAGGAGCGAAGCCCCCAGGACAAGGGATATGGATGAAGAAAAGGACGGGAGGAGAAAGGAGCGAAGGCCTCAGGACAAGGGATATGGATGAGGAAAAGGAAGGGAGGAGAAAGGAGCTAAGCCCCCAGGACAAGGGATATGGATGAAGAAAAGGACGGGAGGAGAAAGGAGCGAAGGCCTCAGGACAAGGGATATGGATGAGGAAAAGGAAAAGGAAGGGAGGAGAAAGGAGCGAAGCCCCCAGGACAAGGGATATGGATGAGGAAAAGGACGGGAAGAGAAAGGAGCGAAGGCCTCAGGACAAGGGATATGGCTGAGGAACAAGATGGAAAAGAAAGGAGTAAACCTCCAGGACAAGGGATATGGCTGAGGAAAAAGACGGGAGGAGAAAGGAGCGAAGGCCTCAGGACAAGGAAAAGGACGGGAGGAGAAAGGAGCGAAGCCCCCAGGACAAGGGATATGGCTGAGGAAAAGGACGGGAGGAGAAAGGAGCGAAGGCCTCAGGACAAGGGATATGGCTGAGGAAAAGGATGGGAGGAGAAAGGAGCGAAGGCCTCAGGACAAGGAAAAGGACGGGAGGAGAAAGGAGCGAAGCCCCCAGGACAAGGGATACGGCTGAGGAAAAGGACGGGAGGAGAAAGGAGCGAAGCCCCCAGGACAAGGGATATGGATGAGGAAAAGGACGGGAGGAGAAAGGAGCGAAGTCCTCAGGACAAGGGATACGGCTGAGGAAAAGGACGGGAGGAGAAAGGAGCGAAGTCCCCAGGACAAGGGATATGATGAGGAAAAGGACGGGAGGAGAAAGGAGCGAAGCCCCCAGGACAAGGGATATGGATGAGGAAAAGGACGTGAGGAGAAAGGAGCGAAGCCCCCAGGACAAGGGATATGGATGAGGAAAAGGACGGGAGGAGAAAGGAGCGAAGCCCCCAGGACAAGGGATATGGATGAAGAAAAGGACGGGAGGAGAAAGGAGCGAAGCCCCCAGGACAAGGGATATGGATGAGGAAAAGGAAGGGAGGAGAAAGGAGCGAAGCCCCCAGGACAAGGGATATGGATGAAGAAAAGGACGGGAGGAGAAAGGAGCGAAGCCCCCAGGACAAGGGATATGGATGAGGAAAAGGACGGGACGAGAAAGGAGCGAAGGCCTCAGGACAAGGGATATGGCTGAGGAACAAGATGGAAAAGAAAGGAGTAAACCTCCAGGACAAGGGATATGGCTGAGGAAAAAGACGGGAGGAGAAAGGAGCAAAGGCCTCAGGACAAGGAAAAGGACGGGAGGAGAAAGGAGCGAAGCCCCCAGGACAAAGAATATGGCTGAGGAAAAGGAGGGGAGGAGAAAGGAGCGAAGGCCTCAGGACAAGGGATATGGCTGAGGAAAAGGATGGGAGGAGAAAGGAGCGAAGGCCTCAGGACAAGAAAAAGGACGGGAGGAGAAAGGAGCGAAGCCCCCAGGACAAGGGATATGGCTGAGGAAAAGGAGGGGAGGAGAAAGGAGCAAAGGCCTCAGGACAAGGGATATGGCTGAGGAAAAGGATGGGAGGAGAAAGGAGCGAAGGCCTCAGGACAAGGAAAAGGACGGGAGGAGAAAGGAGCGAAGCCCCCAGGACAAGGGATATGGCTGAGGAAAAGGACATGAGGAGAAAGGAGCGAAGCCCCCAGGACAAGGGATATGGCTGAGGAAAAGGACGGGAGGAGAAAGGAGCGAAGGCCTCAGGACAAGGAATATGGCTGAGAAACAGGACGGGAGGAGAAAGCAGTGAAGTCCTAAGGACAAGGGATATGGCTGAGGAAAAGGACGAGAGGAGAAAGCAGTGAAGCCCCCAGGACAAGGGATATGGCTGAGGAAAAGGATAGAAGAGAAAAAATATTACCCAGAGCGCCCCATAAATAATATTAACCAGAGCGCCCCATCTATAATATTACCCAGAGCGCCCCATAGATAATATTACCCATAGCGCCCCATAAATAATATTTACCAGAGCGCCCCATAAATAATATTACCCATAGCGCCCCATAAATAATATTTACCAGAGCGCCCCATAAATATTACCAGACAGGAGGCCCTTTGAAAAAATTGGAAATCCTATAGCCCGACGCCCGGGACAAGTAGTTTTGGGCGCCGGGCAGGTGAATTGTTTATAGATTTAGCCCTGTATCGGGCAGGGACAGACAGACTTCTCCCTTATTTTCTTTAATGTCGGTGTGAGGAGCAGGAGCGGATGGAAGTCTCCACCTCACACCAGCTCAGAGTGTATGGAGGGGGCGGCGGCCTCCAGCTGACTGCAGAGACCCCCCTTATCTCCCCTCCCGGAGGATGGACGGAGCTCAGAAGACACAGCAGGGGGAGAGAGAGGATGTAGACAGCTCCGTGCACAGCCCCATCCCCCGCACACAGCTCCATCCCCCGCACACAGCTCCATCCCCCGCACACAGCTCCATCCCCCGCACACAGCTCTACCCCTCCCCCTCCCCGGCTCTGTCTAGACAGGACCTAATCCACCACGGGGAGGTTGCTTGTTTGCAAGAGGACAACACAGAGCAGGGGGGAGGGGAGAGAGGAGAGGACGGAAATCTCACCTCACACCGGCGGTGACTACAGCTCTGATGTCCACTCATGGCGGCTCAGGTGAGGAGGCCGAGAATACAGGCGGCAGGAGGGGTGGTTGTATATGTAGGGTGTGAGTGTATGTGTGATGTGTGTATGTAATGTATGATGGGGGGGCAGCGGCAGGTGAATGTATGATGTGTGCATATGTATGGTGTATATCAGTGTTTCCCAACCAGGGTGCCTCCAGCTGTTGCAAAACTACAACTTCCAGCATGCCCTGGGCATGCTGGGAGTTTTAGTTTTGCAACAGCTGGAGGCACCCTGGTTGGGAAACACTGGTGGATATGTATGGTGTGAGTGTATATGATGTGTGTATGTAATGTATGATGTGGGGGAGGGGCAGTGGCGGGGGGGGTGGGTGCATGTATGATATGTGTATGCATGAATGTTTTGTATAGGAGCGGACTGTCACGTCGGGCATTAGGGCAGTTGTGCCATCTAATTTTATTTATTTTTAGTGGCCCCCGCACTAAATTGCACCCCCAGAATCCCCCCCTTCATACTCACCCGCCAACCAAGAGCCCCACGGATGCACACAAACACGCCCGAAACAAAACTACAACTCCCAGCATGTAGGACCATAACCTAAACTGTAGAAATATAAAGTGTAACATGCTGGGAGTTGTAGTTTTGGTTCGGGTCAGCTGCAGAGCCATAGGCTGCATCAGGGCATGCTGGGTGTTGTAGTTACTAACTGTAATTCCCAGTATTCCTTGACATCCTATGGCTCTGCAGCTGACACAAACCAAAACTACAACTCCCAGCATGTTACACAATAACCTGAACTGTCCTACTATACAGTGCAACATGCTGCAACACCCACACAACCATAGGCTGTATCAGGGCATGCTGGGAGTTGTAGTTATCTACTAACTAAATGCAACTTCCAGCATTTTCTGACACAAAATGCACCACATAAACTGTAGAAGCAGAACCCCCCCTCCCCCCCCAGTAACACATAAGTCCCTATTGAGACTGAAAAATAGTGATTAAAATATTTTAATAAGTGCGTATATATGTGAATAAGCCCCTTTCCTAATAAAAGTTTCCAATTTTCTTTAAATAAAAATAATGTACAAAAATAAACATAAGTGATATCGCTGCATGTGGAAATGTCCAGACTATTAAAATATAATGTTAATTAAACCGTACGGTGAGCGGTGGAAATGTAAAGAATTGTCCAGAATTGGTCATTTTTGGTCACTTCATATGAGACATTTTTTTATAAGGTGATCAAAAAGTTACATGTAGACTTTTCTGGGCTTGTCTGGGGGGTAAGAGGAGATACAGCCCTCCCCCCGCTAATATCCTGGCATACTGCGATCACCTATTAACCATTAGATCACCGCTGTCAGCAGTGTCTAAAGGATCTTATATCCATCCCTGGTGGTCTAGTGGGGGGGGGGGGGGGATCAGACTATTTTGGTTGAAATTATTTCATCTACCAGGACAAGTGGATTTTCTTTAGGGACAAGTAGATTGTGTTCCGCTTTAGTCCCTTGGACAAGTAGTTTTTTTTTAAATTTCCACACCCCTGGAAAAATATTACCCCAGTGCTCCCTGAAAATTGTCACCCAGAGTTCCCTGTGATATTTGGACGCCAGGGTGCCCTAAGAACAATATTAAAGGCTTATCCTTAGGATATTAGAGCAGGGTGTGAAGGGGCATATAGCACAGGTGCTGCAGCCACTCATATAATGTATACCGCCATACTACTCGTATAATGTATACCGCCACACTACTCGTATAATGTATACCGCCATACTACGCGTATAATGTATACCGCCATACTACTCGTATAATGTACACCGCCATACTACGCGTATAATGTACACCGCCACACTACTCGTATAATGTATACCGCCATACTACTCGTATAATGTATACCGCCATACTACGCGTATAATGTATACCGCCACACTACTCGTATAATGTATACCGCCATACTACTCGTACAATGTACACCGCCATACTACTCGTATAATGTATACCGCCATACTACTCGTACAATGTACACCGCCATACTACTCGTATAATGTACACCGCCACACTACTCGTATAATGTATACCGCCACACTACTCTTATAATGTATACCGCCACACTACTCGTATAATGTACACCGCCATACTACTTGTATAATGTATACCGCCATACTACTCGTACAATGTACACCGCCATACTACTCGTATAATGTATACCGCCATACTACTCGTACAATGTACACCGCCACACTACTCGTATAATGTATACCGCCATACTACTCGTATAATGTACACCGCCATACTACTCGTATAATGTATACCGCCATACTACTCGTATAATGTACACCGCCATACTACTCGTATAATGTACACCGCCACACTACTCGTATAATGTATACCGCCACACTACTCTTATAATGTATACCGCCAAACTACTCGTATAATGTACACCGCCATACTACTCGTACAATGTACACCGCCATACTACTCGTATAATGTATACCGCCATACTACTCGTACAATGTACACCGCCACACTACTCGTATAATGTATACCGCCATACTACTCGTATAATGTATACCGCCACACTACTCGTATAATGTACACCGCCATACTACTCGTATAATGTATACCGCCATACTACTCGTACAATGTACACCGCCATACTACTCGTATAATGTATACCGCCATACTACTCGTATAATGTACACCGCCATACTACTCGTATAATGTACACCGCCACACTACTCGTATAATGTATACCGCCACACTACTCTTATAATGTATACCGCCACACTACTCGTATAATGTACACCGCCATACTACTCGTATAATGTATACCGCCATACTACTCGTACAATGTACACCGCCATACTACTCGTATAATGTATACCGCCATACTACTCGTACAATGTACACCGCCACACTACTCGTATAATGTATACCGCCATACTACTCGTATAATGTACACCGCCATACTACTCGTATAATGTACACCGCCACACTACTCGTATAACGTATACCGCCACACTACTCGTATAATGTATACCGCCACACTACTCGTATAATGTATACCGCCATACTACGCGTATAATGTACACCGCCATACTACTCGTATAATGTATACCGCCATACTACTCGTATAATGTATACCGCCATACTACTCGTATAATGTATACCGCCATACTACTCGTATAATGTATACCGCCACACTACTCGTATAATGTATACCGCCACACTACTCGTATAATGTATACCGCCACACTACTCGTATAATGTATACCGCCACACTACTCGTATAATGTATACCGCCACACTACTCGTATAATGTATACCGCCACACTACTCGTATAATGTATACCGCCACACTACTCGTATAATGTATACCGCCACACTACTCGTATAATGTATACCGCCACACTACTCGTATAATGTATACCGCCACACTACTCGTATAATGTATACCGCCACACTACTCGTATAATGTATACCGCCACACTACTCGTATAATGTATACCGCCACACTACTCGTATAATGTATACCGCCATACTACTCGTATAATGTATACCGCCATACTACTCGTATAATGTATACCGCCATACTACTCGTATAATGTATACCGCCACACTACTCGTATAATGTATACCGCCATACTACTCGTATAATGTATACCGCCATACTACTCGTATAATGTATACCGCCATACTACTCGTATAATGTATACCGCCATACTACTCGTATAATGTATACCGCCATACTACTCGTATAATGTATTAACCAGTGAGCCCCATAATGATTGTCATACAAGGTGCCCACTGAACAATAACAACCAGAGATCCCCATAATAATTGTCAGACAAGGTGCCCACTGAGCAGTATTAACCAGAGATCCCCATAATAATTGTCAGACAAGGTGCCCACTGAACAGTATTAACCAGGGAGCCCCATAATAATTGTCAGACAAGGGGCCCACTTAACAGTATTAACCAGGGAGCCCCATAATGATTGTCAGACAAGGGGCCCACTGAACAATAACAACCAGAGTGCCCCATAATGATTGTCAGACAAGGTGCCCACTGAGCAGTATTAACCAGGGATCCCCATAATAATTGTCAGACAAGGTGCCCACTGAACAGTATTAACCAGGGATCCCCATAATAATTGTCAGACAAGGGGCCCACTGAGCAGTATTAACCAGGGAGCCCCATAATGATTGTCAGACAAGGTGCCCACTGAACAATAACAACCAGAGTGCCCCATAATGATTGTCAGACAAGGTGCCCACTGAATAGTATTAACCAGGGATCCCCATAATGATTGTCATACAAGGTGCCTACTGAGCAGTATTAACCAGGGAGCCCCATAATAATTGTCAGACAAGGGGCCCACTGAACAGTATTAACCAGAGATCCCCATAATGATTGTCAGACAAGGGGCCCACTGAACAGTATTAACCAGGGAGCCCCATAATAATTGTCAGACAAGGGGCCCACTTAACAGTATTAACCAGGGAGCCCCATAATAATTGTCAGACAAGGTGCCCACTGAATAGTATTAACCAGAGATCCCCATAATAATTGTCAGACAAGGTGCCCACTGAACAGTATTAACCAGGGAGCCCCATAATAATTGTCAGACAAGGTGCCCACTGAACAGTATTAACCAGGGAGCCCCATAATAATTGTCAGACAAGGTGCCCACTGAACAGTATTAACCAGGGATCCCCATAATAATTGTCAGACAAGGTGCCCACTGAACAGCATTAACCAGAGATCCCCATAATGATTGTCAGACAAGGTGCCCACTGAACAGTATTAACCAGGGGGCCCCATAATAATTGTCAGACAAGGTGCCCACTGAGCAGTATTAACCAGGGAGCCCCATAATAATTGTCAGACAAGGTGCCTACTGAACAGTATTAATCAGAGATCCCCATAATAATTGTCAGACAAGGTGCCCACTTAACAGTATTAACCAGGGAGCCCCATAATGAATGTCAGACAAGGTGCCCACTGAACAATAACAACCAGAGTGCCCCATAATGATTGTCAGACAAGGTGCCCACTGAATAGTATTAACCAGGGATCCCCATAATGATTGTCATACAAGGTGCCTACTGAGCAGTATTAACCAGGGAGCCCCATAATAATTGTCAGACAAGGGGCCCACTGAACAGTATTAACCAGAGATCCCCATAATGATTGTCAGACAAGGGGCCCACTGAGCAGTATTAACCAGGGATCCCCATAATAATTGTCAGACAAGGTGCCCACTGAACAGTATTAACCAGGGAGCCCCATAATAATTGTCAGACAAGGTGCCCACTGAACAGTATTAACCAGGGAGCCCCATAATAATTGTCAGACAAGGGGCCCACTTAACAGTATTAACCAGGGAGCCCCATAATAATTGTCAGACAAGGTGCCCACTGAATAGTATTAACCAGAGATCCCCATAATAATTGTCAGACAAGGTGCCCACTGAACAGTATTAACCAGGGAGCCCCATAATAGTCAGACAAGGGGCCCACTTAACAGTATTAACCAGGGAGCCCCATAATAATTGTCAGACAAGGTGCCCACTGAACAGTATTAACCAGGGAGCCCCATAATAATTGTCAGACAAGGTGCCTACTGAACAGTATTAACCAGGGAGCCCCATAATAATTGTCAGACAAGGTGCCCACTGAACAGTATTAACCAGGGAGCCCCATAATGATTGTCAGACAAGGTGCCCACTGAACAATAACAACCAGAGTGCCCCATAATGATTGTCAGACAAGGTGCCCACTGAATAGTATTAACCAGGGATCCTCATAATGATTGTCATACAAGGTGCCTACTGAGCAGTATTAACCAGGGAGCCCCATAATAATTGTCAGACAAGGTGCCCACTGAACAGTATTAACCAGAGATCCCCATAATGATTGTCAGACAAGGTGCCTACTGAACAGTATTAACCAGGGAGCCCCATAATAATTGTCAGACAAGGGGCCCACTTAACAGTATTAACCAGGGAGCCCCATAATAATTGTCAGACAAGGTGCCCACTGAGCAGTATTAACCAGGGAGCCCCATAATAATTGTCAGACAAGGTGCCCACTGAACAGTATTAACCAGAGATCCCCATAATAATTGTCAGACAAGGTGCCCACTGAACAGTATTAACCAGAGATCCCCATAATGATTGTCAGACAAGGGGCCCACTTAACAGTATTAACCAGGGATCCCCATAATGATTGTCAGACAAGGGGCCCACTTAACAGTATTAACCAGGGATCCCCATAATGATTGTCAGACAAGGGGCCCACTGAACAGTATTAACCAGGGAGCCCCATAATAATTGTCAGACAAGGTGCCCACTGAACAGTATTAACCAGGGAGCCCCATAATAATTGTCAGACAAGGTGCCCACTGAACAGTATTAACCAGGGAGCCCCATAATAATTGTCAGACAAGGTGCCCACTGAACAGTATTAACCAGGGAGCCCCATAATTATTGTCAGACAAGGGTGCCCCAGAGTGCCCCATAATAATACCCAATATGTGCCCTAATTAAGCAGAAGTAATACATGATCTCCATTCTTCTGTATGAGGAGACTTGGCTGCATGTTTGGGGCAGATCGGCCAATACGGCCCATGACAACCGAGAGACAAAACCGACCACAGACGTAGCTAGAAGATAAGTGATCCAATCAGATGTGACGTAATACTGCGGACTCCACCTGTGATGTCACTGATGTGATGATGTCATCAGGATGGTCACCACACAGCACATATATATAATAGAGGGATAACAACTCTCACCAGGGCTCCGGATGGCATCATGTGCGGTGCTGGTGTATACGGCCACGTGGTGACACCGTCCTCTCCTGCACAGACACCTCTCACTTTCTAGATCATTCCGTCACTTCCAAACTTTCACTACTTCACTATTCTCCGCCTTGTGTTGCCTTCTCTCTATAGATGTCACCTTCCCTTCTATGACTTCCTCTACTACAACCACAACCTGCGTCTGTGTCACGTGACACCGAGTCTCTGCTGTAGTACCGTCATCTCACACATTATACTACAATACTACATACCGTCATCCCACACATTATACTACTACATACCGTCATCCCACACATTATACTACAATACTACATACCGTCATCTCACACATTATACTACATACCGTCATCTCACACATTATACTACTACATACCGTCATCTCACACATTATACTACAATGCTACATACCGTCATCCCACACATTATACTACTATATACCGTCATCCCACACATTATACTACTACATACCGTCATCTCACACATTATACTACTACATACCGTCATCTCACACATTATACTACTACATATCGTCATCTCACACATTATACTACTACATACCGTCATCTCACACATTATACTACAATGCTACATACCGTCATCCCACACATTATACTACTATATACCGTCATCCCACACATTATACTACTACATACCGTCATCTCACACATTATACTACTACATACCGTCATCTCACACATTATACTACTACATACCGTCATCTCACACATTATACTACTACATACCGTCATCTCACACATTATACTACTACATACCGTCATCCCACACATTATACTACAATACTACATACCGTCATCTCACACATTATACTACTACATACCGTCATCTCACACATTATACTACTACATACCGTCATCTCACACATTATACTACTACATACCGTCTTCCTACACATTATACTACAATACTACATACCGTCATCCCACACATTATACTACATACCGTCATCTCACACATTATACTACAATGCTACATACCGTCATCCCACACATTATACTACTATATACCGTCATCCCACACATTATACTACAATACTACATACCGTCATCCCACACATTATTTTACTACATACCGTCATCTCACACATTATACTACTACATACCGTCATCTCACACATTATACTACTACATACCGTCATCTCACACATTATACTACTACATACCGTCATCTCACACATTATACTACTACATACCGTCATCTCACACATTATACTACATACCGTCATCCCACACATTATACTACTACATACCGTCATCTCACACATTATACTACAATGCTACATACCGTCATCCCACACATTATACTACTATATACCGTCATCCCACACATTATACTACAATACTACATACCGTCATCCCACACATTATACTACTACATACCGTCATCTCACACATTATACTACTACATACCGTCATTTCACACATTATACTACTACATACCGTCATCTCACACATTATAGTACTACATACCGTCATCTCACACATTATACTACAATACTACATACCGTCATCTCACACATTATACTACTACATATCGTCATCTCACACATTATACTACTACATACCGTCATCTCACACATTATACTACTACATACCGTCATCTCACACATTATACTACTACATACCGTCATCTCACACATTATACTACATACCGTCATCCCACACATTATACTACATACCGTCATCCCACACATTATACTACTACATACCGTCATCTCACACATTATACTACAATGCTACATACCGTCATCCCACACATTATACTACTATATACCGTCATCCCACACATTATACTACAATACTACATACCGTCATCCCACACATTATACTACTACATACCGTCATCTCACACATTATACTACTACATACCGTCATCTCACACATTATACTACTACATACCGTCATCTCACACATTATACTACAATACTACATACCGTCATCTCACACATTATACTACTACATACCGTCATCTCACACATTATACTACTACATACCGTCATCTCACACATTATACTACTACATACTGTCATCTCACACATTATACTACATACCGTCATCCCACACATTATACTACTACATACCGTCATCCTACACATTATACTACTACATACCGTCATCTCACACATTATACTACATACCGTCATCTCACACATTATACTACTACATACCGTTATCCCACACATTATACTACTACATACCGTCATCTCACACATTATACTACTATATACCGTCATCTCACACATTATACTACTACATACCATCATCCCACACATTATACTATTATATACCGTCATCCCACACATTATACTACAATACTACATACCGTCATCTCACACATTATACTACAATACTACATACCGTCATCCCACACATTATACTACTACATACCGTCATCTCACACATTATACTACTATATACCGTCATCTCACACATTATACTACATACCGTCATTCCACACATTATACTACTACATACCGTCATCTCACACATTATACTACTACATACCGTCATCTCACACATTATACTACAATACTACATACCATCATCCCACACTTTATACTACTATATACCGTCATCTCACGCATTATACTACTACATACCGTCATCTCACACATTATACTACAATACTACATACCACCATCCCACACTTTATACTACTATATACCGTCATCTCACACATTATACTACTACATACCGTCATCTCACACATTATACTACTACATACCGCCATCTCACACATTATACTACAATACTACATACCGTAATCCCACACATTATACTACTACATACCGTCATCTCACACAATATACTACTATATACTGTCATCCCACACATTATACTACTACATACAGTCATCCTACACATTATACTACTATATACCGTCATCTCACACATTATACTACTACATACTGTCATCCTACACATTATACTACTACATACCGTCATCTCACACAATATACTACTATATACTGTCATCTTACACATTATACTACAATACTACATACCGTCATCCCACACATTATACTACTACATACCGTCATCTCACACAATATACTACTATATACCGTCATCCCGCACATTATACTACTACATACCGTCATCCTACACATTATACTACTACATACCGTCATCTCACACAATATACTACTATATACCGTCATCCCACACATTATACTACAATACTACATACCATCATCTCACACATTATACTACTACATACCGTCATCTCACACAATATACTACTATATACCGTCATCCCACACATTATACTACTACATACCATCATCCTACACATTATACTACTACATACCGTCATCTCACACAATAAACTACTACATACCGTCATCCTACACATTATACTACTACATACCGTCATCTCACACATTATACTACTACATACCGTCACCCCACACATTATACTACTACATACCATCATCTCACACATTATACTACTACATACCATCATCCCACACATTATACTACTACATACCATCATCCCACACATTAAACTACTACATACCATCATCCCACACATTATACTACTACATACCATCATCCCACACATTATACTACTACATACCATCATCCCACACATTATACTACAATACTACATACCGTCATCCCACATTATACTACAATACAACATACCGTCATCTCACACATTATACTACCATATACCGTCATCTCAAACATAATACTACTACATACCGTCATCCTACACATTATACTACTACATACCGTTATCCAACACATTATACTACTACATACCGTCATCCTACACATTATACTACTACATACCGTCATCTCACACAATATACTACTACATACCGTCATACTACATATTATACTACTACATACCATCATCCCACACATTATACTACAATACTACATACCGTCATCCCACATATTATACCACAATGCTACATACCATCATCCCACACATTATACTACTACATACTGTCATCCCACACATTATACTACTACATACTGTCATCCCACACATTATACTACTACATACCGTCATCCTACACATTATACTACTACATACTGCCATCCCACACATTATACTACAATGCTACATACCGTCATCCCACACATTATACTACTACATACCATCATCCTACACATTATACTACAATGCTACATACCGTCATCCTACACATTATACTACAATGCTACATACAGTCATTCCACGCATTATACTACAATACTACATACTGCCATCCCACACATTATACTACTACATACAGTCATGCCACACATTATACTACTACATACCGTCATCCCACACATTATACTACTACATACCGTCATCCTACACATTATACTACTACATACCATCATCCCACACATTATACTACAATACTACATACCGTCATCCCACATATTATACCACAATGCTACATACCATCATCCCACACATTATACTACTACATACTGTCATCCTACACATTATACTACTACATATCGTCATCTCACACAATATACTACTACATACCGTCATCCTACACATTATACTACTACATACCATCATCCCACACATTATACTACAATACTACATACCGTCATCCCACATATTATACCACAATGCTACATACCACCATCCCACACATTATACTACTACATACTGTCATCCCACACATTATGCTACTACATACCGTCATCCCACACATTATACTACAATGCTACATACCGTCATCCCACACATTATACTACAATACTACATACTGCCATTCCACACATTATACTACTACATACCGTCATCCCACACATTATACTACTACATACCGTCATCCCACACATTATACTACTACATACCGTCATCCTACACATTATACTACTACATACCGTCATCCTACCCATTATACTACAATGCTACATACCGTCATCCCACACATTATACTACTACATACCGTCATGCCACACATTATACTACTACATACCGTCATCCCACACATTATACTACTACATACCGTCATCCCACACATTATACTACTACATACCGTCATCCCACACATTATACTACTACATACCGTCATCCCACACATTATAATACAATACTACATACCGTCATCCCACACATTATAATACAATATTACATACTGTCATCCCACACATTATACTACAACACTACATACAGTCATCCCAATACAATGGTCACACAATGGTCACACTGTACAATACTACATACCTACATACTACTAAAGACAAGAATACACCTACCATAATACTGCCTCCTCTATACTAGAATATAACTACTATAATACTGCCTCCTCTATACTAGAATATAACTACTATAATACTGCCTCCTATATACAAGAATATAACTACTATAATACTACTCCTATATGCAAGAATATAACTACTATAATACTGCTCCTATATACAAGAATATAACTACTATATTACTGCTCCTATATACAAGAATATAACTACTATAATACTGCTCCTATATACAAGAATATAACTACTATAATACTGCTCCTATATACAAGAATATATCTACTATAATACTGCTCCTATATACAAGAATATATCTACTATAATACTGCTCCTATATACAAGAATATATCTACTATAATACTGCCTCCTATATACAAGAATATAACTACTATAATACTGCTCCTATATACAAGAATATAACTACTATAATACTGTCTCCTATATACAAGAATATAACTACTATAATACTGCTCCCTATATACAAGAATATAACTATTATAATACTGCTCCTATATACAAGAATATAACTACTATATTACTGCCTCCTATATACAAGAATATACCTACTATAATACTGCTCCTATATACAAGAATATAACTACTATAATACTGCTCCTATATACAAGAATATAACTACTATAATACTGCTCCTATATACAAGAATATAACTACTATAATACTGCTCCTATATACAAGAATATAACTACTATAATACTGCTCCTATATACAAGAATATAACTACTATAATACTGCTCCTATATACAAGAATATAACTACTATAATACTGCTCCTATATACAAGAATATAACTACTATAATACAAGAATGTAACTACTATAATACTGCTCCTATATACAAGAATACAACTACTATAATACTGCTCCTATATACAAGAATATAACTACTATAATACTGCTCATATATACAAGAATATATCTACTATAATACTGCCTCCTATATACAAGAATATAACTACTATAATACTGCCTCCTATATACAAGAATATAACTACTATAATACTGCTCCTATATACAAGAATATAACTACTATAATACTGCTCCTATATACAAGAATATAACTACTATAATACTGCTCCTATATACAAGAATATAACTACTATAATACTGCTCCTATATACAAGAATATAACTACTATAATACTGCTCCTATATACAGGGATATAACTACTATAATACTGCTCCTATATACAAGAATATAACTACTATAATACTGCTCCTATATACAAGAATATAACTACTATAATACTGCCTCCTATATACAAGAATATAACTACTATAATACTGCCCCCTATATACAAGAATATAAGTACTATAATACTCCTATATACAAGAATATAACTACTATAATACTGCTCCTATATACAGGGATATAACTACTATAATACTGTCTCTTATATACAAGAATATAACTACTATAATACTGCTCCTATATACAAGAATATAACCACTATAATACTGTCTCCTATATACAAGAATATAACTACTATAATACTGCTCCTGAATAGAATCATGGAGCTGAGTAGGTATGAGAATGTTGATAGGTGTCAGGATATATATTGGGGGTGAGTATATAGTCCAGGATGTATATCAGTATGCAGTCATATATGGCGGTGAGTACACTATCACGGGGCCTGAGATGGGAAGTCTGTGGTATAGAGATAAGGATCTGGTGAGGCTCTGGAGCGGCTGTGGTGGGGGCCCTTGTACAGGGGCCACAGTCTGCATCCTGCACTGTGGGTATAGGGGCTGCAGCCCAGACGTCTTCTGGAGCACGGAAATAACACACATATATATCCATATGTCAGGTGTAACCACGGGGCGGCACAGGGTCATCCTAATATACAAAACCGCAGTATAACGTCTTGTGAAGGGATGGTTATCTGCTTCTCTGAGAAAGTATCACACATGACTGGCTTAGATACAGTGGAACAGCACATGGCACATGACAGGCTTAGATACACTGGCTCAGAAGGAAAGTATCACACATGAAAGGATTAGATACAGCGGCTCAGAGGACAATACCACATATGAGAAAAAAAAGGCACAAAACCTTGGCGGAGAGTATTGTATCCATTGAGTTTAGATATACAAGCTCAGCAGACAGTATCACATATGATAGGCTTAGATACAGTCGACAGTATCGCACAACAGGATTAGATACAGCAGCCCTGAAGCACAGTGTCACACTGCTTACCCTCACTTCTCAGAAGGTCCTGTTAACCCTCGTAGAAGACCTCATCAGCCATCCAAGGAGATGGTATCACACATGAAAGGATTAGATACAGCAGCTTGACAAAAAAAACCACATTATAGGCTTACAAACGGCGGCAAAGCAGATGGAATAATGTATGACAGGCTTAGATACAGCAGTATATTAGACAGTACCGTATATCATAGGCTTAGATATGTTAGCTCAGCAGACCGTATCACCCATGATAAGATTAGATACAGCAGCACAGTATACCGAACCATACATCCTAGGCTTAGATAAGTAGCTCAGCAGACAGTTTCACTCATGATAGAATTAGATACAGCAGCATAGTAGACAGCATCCCTCATGATAGAATTAGATACAGCAGCATAGTAGACAGCATCCCTCATGATAGAATTAGATACAGCAGCACAGTACACAGAACTATTCCTCATAGCATTATTTCCCAACCAGTGTGCCTCCAGCTGTTGCAAAGCTACAACTTCAAGCATGCCCGGACAGCCAAAGGCCAGCTCAGCAGACAGTGTCACTCATGATCGGATTAGATACAGCAGCATAGTAGACAGTATCACCCATGATCGGATTAGATACAGCAGCATAGTAGACAGTATCACTTATGATCGAATTAGATACAGCAGCATAGTAGACCGTATCACCCATAGTAGGATTAGATACAGCAGCATAGTAGACAGTATCACCCATGACCGGATTAGATACAGCAGCATAGTAGACAGTATCACCCATGATCGGATTAGATACAGTAGCATAGTAGACAGTATCACCCATGACTGGATTAGATACAGCAGCATAGTAGACAGTATCACTCATGATCGGATTAGATACAGCAGCATAGTAGACAGTATCACCCATGACCGGATTAGATACAGCAGCATAGTAGACAGTATCACCCATGATCGGATTAGATACAGTAGCATAGTAGACAGTATCACCCATGACTGGATTAGATACAGCAGCATAGTAGACAGTATCACCCATGATAGGATTAGATACAGCAGCATAGTAGACAGTATCACTCATGATCGGATTAGATACAGCAGCATAGTAGACAGTATCACCCATTATCGGATTAGATACAGCAGCATAGTAGACAGTATCACCCATGATCGGATTAGATACAGCATCATAGTAGACAGTATCACTCGTGATCAGATTAGATACAGCAGCATAGTAGACAGTATCACCCATGACCGGATTAGATACAGCAGCATAGTAGACAGTATCACTTATGATCGGATTAGATACAGCAGCATAGTAGACAGTATCACCCATGATAGGATTAGATACAGCATCATAGTAGACAGTATCACTCGTGATCGGATTAGATACAGCAGCATAGTAGACAGTATCACTTATGATCGGATTAGATACAGCAGCATAGTAGACAGTATCACCCATGACCGGATTAGATACAGCAGCATAGTAGACAGTATCACTTATGATCGGATTAGATACAGCAGCATAGTAGACAGTATCACCCATGATAGGATTAGATACAGCATCATAGTAGACAGTATCACTTATGATCGGATTAGATACAGCAGCATAGTAGACAGTATCACCCATGACCGGATAAGATACAGCAGCATAGTAGACAGTATCACTTATGATCGGATTAGATACAGCAGCATAGTAGACAGTATCACCCATGATAGGATTAGATACAGCATCATAGTAGACAGTATCACTCGTGATCGGATTAGATACAGCAGCATAGTAGACAGTATCACTTATGATCGGATTAGATACAGCAGCATAGTAGACAGTATCACCCATGACCGGATTAGATACAGCAGCATAGTAGACAGTATCACTTATGATCGGATTAGATACAGCAGCATAGTAGACAGTATCACCCATGATAGGATTAGATACAGCATCATAGTAGACAGTATCACTCGTGATCGGATTAGATACAGCAGCATAGTAGACAGTATCACCCATGACCGGATAAGATACAGCAGCATAGTAGACAGTATCACTTATGATCGGATTAGATACAGCAGCATAGTAGAGAGTATCACCCATGATAGGATTACATACAGCAGCATAGTAGATAGTATCACCCATTATCGGATTAGATACAGCAGCATAGTAGATAGTATCACCCATGATCGGATTAGATACAGTTTTATCAGACTGTAACACAAAAGCGAGAATTAGATACACTGGCTGAGAAGAGTATCACACATGCCAGGCTTAGATACAACCCTCCCCCTGCAACCCGCTCCTGTCATCTCCTCCTCCATTGCAGTCACACAGAATTGTTCTTTAATCTCAGCCAAGGTTTCTGGCAGCGGTTCTATTCTTCACAATGAGCTCCCAAACACTTATTCCAAGGAGCAGGGACAAAGGGGTCAGAGGGCAGACAGGAGAGGTCAGAGGGCAGACAGGAGAGGGCAGAGGGCAGACAGGAGAGGGCAGACAGGAGAGGTCAGAGGGCAGACAGGAGAGGTCAGACAGGAGAGGTCAGAGGGGAGACAGGAGAGGGCAGAGGGCAGACAGGAGAGGTCAGACAGGAGAGGGCAGACAGGAGAGGTCAGAGGGCAGACAGGAGAGGTCAGACAGGAGAGGTCAGAGGGGAGACAGGAGAGGTCAGAGGGCAGACAGGAGAGGTCAGACAGGAGAGGTCAGAGGGGAGACAGGAGAGGGCAGAGGGCAGACAGGAGAGGTCAGACAGGAGAGGTCAGAGGGCAGACAGGAGAGGTCAGAGGGCAGACAGGAGAGGGCAGAGGGCAGACAGGAGAGGTCAGAGGGCAGACAGGAGAGGTCAGAGGGCAGACAGGAGAGGTCAGAGGGCAGACAGGAGAGGTCAGACAGGAGAGGTCAGAGGGCAGACAGGAGAGGTCAGAGGGCAGACAGGAGAGGGCAGAGGGCAGACAGGAGAGGGCAGAGGGCAGACAGGAGAGGTCAGACAGGAGAGGTCAGACAGGAGAGGTCAGAGGGCAGACAGGAGAGGTCAGAGGGCAGACAGGAGAGGGCAGAGGGCAGACAGGAGAGGGCAGACAGGAGAGGGCAGACAGGAGAGGGCAGAGGGCAGACAGCAGAGGGCAAACAGCAGAGGGCAGACAGCAGAGGGCAGACAGGAGAGGTCAGACAGGAGAGGGCAGAGGGCAGACAGGAGAGGGCAGACGTGAGAGGTCACTGCAGGGGTGGGAGGGTCACTGACAAGAGATGGCTGGGACTTGTAGTCTGCAAAAGGTGCCTGCATCTGACTGGGATATGAAAGACATGATGTAGCAGCAGAATAGTGAGTGCAGCTCTGGAGGATAAGACAGGATGTAACAGCAGAACAGTGAGTGCAGCTCTGGAGGATAAGACCTAATGTAACAGCAGAATAGTGAGTTTGCTCTGGAGGATAAGACAGGATGTAACAGCAGAATAGTGAGTGCAGCTCTGGAGGATAAGACAGGATGTAACAGCAGAATAGTGAGTTTGCTCTGGAGGATAAGACCTAATGTAACAGCAGAATAGTGAGTGCAGCTCTGGAGGATAAGACAGGATGTAACAGCAGAATAGTGAGTGCAGCTCTGGAGGATAAGACAGGATGTAACAGCAGAATAGTGAGTGCAGCTCTGGAGTGAGGTTGGGTGTGTCTGAGTTCCTGTTACTTCCAGAGAAGCAGCGTTTCCATCCGCCCCTCCCCAGGTGTGTGGCAGGCACCTGGGTAGAGGGTTTTCCTGCTATGGAGTCCCAGGAGGCTTCATCTTGCACTCCCCGTACCCAGCCGGCGGAGAGTGTGAAAGAAAATGCCCCGGCCAGTGGTCAGGACAGGGTCAGGCGATCCACCAGGGCCCACAGTAATGTGGGGCCCCTTCCCCCGTCCCCTGCTGGGAGCTGCAAAGCTTCCAGCAAAAGCTCCTCAAGGGAAAGAAGCTCATCCAGGCAGAGGAGTGGAGTGAAGGCTTCTACCTCAGGCTCCTCAGAACCCCAGCAATGGGGGGTAAAGGAGCCAAGGGAATCCCTGGAGAGTTTCGGATCTAGAATCCAAGCAAAGATGGCCCAATATGAGCAACTTGGGAAACAGCTACGAGGTCTAAGAGAAGGCGGATACAGCAGCCAAGGGCAAGAGAGCAGCGTTCACTGCAAAGGTGAGAGCACTAAAGAAAGAGGTGGAGGAGATTGTTCAGCTGAGAGCGGACATTGTGGCTGGAGCCGGCTTCTTCAGTGAGAAGATTCTAAATGAAGAGAGGTTCCCCAAAAAGGGGGTCTCCAGAGGTGCAGAAAAAGTAAGTCACCAAGATGAGAGTGAGGAGGAGGAGGAGACGGAGGGAGATGTGAGTGAGGGGGATATGGACACGGGTTCTGTTTGTACCACCACCAATGTTACCCCAGACCCCCCACTTACCCTGACTACATAAACCCGGCTCAGCTGGCCTTACCTCCCTCCAGTGAGGATGATGAGGATGATGATGATGGCAGTGACTGCAGTGATGGCAGCGGCTTGGTGGATGGGGGTCTCCTGCGGGCGATTGTTATGCAGGAGTCCCCCACCCGTCTGGAAAACTTCTCTTTTGGAGAGGATTTAGGCCCAGAGGAGAAGAAAGGAACAAAAAAGTGAAGGGCAAGAAGAGGAAGAAGACACCGGCAGTGAAGTTTGTCTTTTCTCCCCTCCAGCAGTCTGAATCAGCTGAGAAGTCAGTTCAGGGTGCTGGGTCCCCCAACCTGCCAAACCATTTCTGTAGTGGAGCGGGGCCAGCATGGGGGATACAGTAGTGCACCCAAAATGGCTGCGGGTGCTATAGAAAAAAAAGGGCACCCTCCTGTGAGGGGGGAGGGGGTCCAGGCACCAGAAAATGGCGGCAGTTTCACCTGTTCAGGGGGCGGTACCCCAGTTGAAGTGGGCGGTACAGGTCCTGGTGCTGCAGGGCACTCTCCTGTGAGAGAGGGGGGGGGGGGAGGGAGTGACTGGGCACCGGACCTTGTCGGTTTAGGGGGCGGTTCCCCGCACGTCAGCTGCAGTAGGCGGAGCAGGAGTGCATCCGGGGGGGACAGCTCCCACAAAGATCCATGGCATTGTGCGAGGGGGCAGGGCCACCCATTTCGGAGGCGGGGCCTGTGTCTGTGCTCCAGGAGACTGGAAAGAAGAACCATGCAGCGCCAATCCTAAAACCAGCAACGCTCTTACATTGTGCAAAAGACCCAGCCAGCCTGTAACACATCAAGGGAGAGTGTAGGCAAGAGTGAAAGTGAAAGTAAAAATGTCAGGAAAAATGGTAGTGTGCATGGGAGGAGTTGTGGTAGCAGTGTGGATGAGGGGAGTGCCTGTGTAGTGCAAGAGGGGGGTGCAAGTGGAGTGCATGGGAGGGTTGCAAGTGGAGTGCATGGGAGGGGTGCTTGTAAAATGCAGATGAGGAGTGGTAGTGGAATGCCAGAGAGAGGTTTGGCGGCTGATGCCTCTGTTAAGAATAAGGGTCCTGGTTTGGGGTCTAAGTCAGGTTCTGGTTCGACTGCTCCCCCGGTAGTGGCTGCTTCTCCCAGAAGTTATGCCAGCGTCACTGCCGGGGGATCAGGGGGATCCCCATCTTTGTTTGGCTCTGGGGGTCACTTGCAACAGCGCCTCCTGGAGGCTCTACGTAGGGGAGACAGGTCAATCCATGTAGAGGGGAGGGGTGAGGTTGACCTGTCTTTTTGGATAGAAAGACATGGCTTAGGCGCCTTCCGAGAACAAAACGGGGAGGTGGTCTGGTCCCTCCCGACATCCGGGCAAGAAAGTGGCCGTAGGAATGTGGTCAGTTTAGTGTGAAGGTGCGAAGATGCGTGTCCGCCTTGGGGTAAGGTGGTTGAGCTCCTCCTCCGGATGGAATTCAGGGCAAGTGACATCTTTGCCCTGATCCACCCAAGTTTGACATCAGCTTCGTTCGGCCAGAGGGTTTGGAACTTTTCTGGTCGAACTATGAGGTGGTGAAAAGCGAGCCCGGCTGGCGTGATTTTGCCGTAAAGGCGATATCCCGTCAGAATTTGGTCAAGAAAGTGACCGTATTGACACGTAACGAATCACTATCTTGCTATGATATCATGACCTGGCTCAGCCGATATGGTGATGTGACGGACATGCCAAAAAAGAACTATGACAAACATGGGATCTGGTCTGGGGCCTGGACATTTTCCGTCAAACTGAAGCGTTCGGGGAGCACTGTTGCCCACATCCCATCAGCTGCTTTTCTTGGGAGAGACAGAATCCAAGTTTTCTACCAGGGGCAGCCCAAGGTCTGTCACAAGTGTGGCAGCCCCACTCACTTTAGCGCAGCCTGTAAAGGGCAGGTCTGTGCACTGTGCGGTGGGGTAGGTCATCTTGCCACATCCTGTAGGCAGATCCGGTGTCATCTGTGTGATGTCTTAGGACACCCTTTCAGCCGTTGTCCTAGCGCCTTTGCCCGTGTGACGGTCACCTTGGCTGGGAAGAGCAGTAATGTTGCCTCAGCTGGGGAGGGCACGAGTGCGGGTGAAGGTGCAACAGGGTCAATGAAGAGGAAAAGTCCCGCCAAGCTGAGGCAGGAGGCTAATCGGAGAAGGAGCAGGGAACTGGAGAGTTCCCATGTGGCCGGGGTAGCTTCTGTACCATTATATATATATATATATATATATATATATATATATATATATATATATCAGTGATAAGTGACTGTACCATTATATATATATATATCAGTGATAAGTGACAGTGATGTCTCAGTACAGGGATAATACACACAGTAACGTCACAGTACAGGGATAATACACAGTGACGTCACAGTACAGGGATAATACACAGTGACGTCACAGTAAAGCGATAATACACAGTGACGTCACAGTACAGAGATAATACACAGTGACTTCACAGTACAGGGATAATACACACAGTGACGTCACAGTACAGGGATAATACACAGTGATGTCACAGTACAGAGATAATACACAGTGATGTCACAGTACCGGGATAATACACACAGTGACGTCACAGTACAGGGATAATACACACAGTGACGTCACAGTACAGGGATAATACACACAGTGACGTCACAGTACAGGAATAATACACACAGTGACGTCACAGTACAGGGATAATACACACAGTGACGTCACAGTACGGGGATAATACACACAGTGACGTCACAGTACGGGGATAATACACACAGTGACGTCACAGTACGGGGATAATACACACAGTGACGTCACAGTACGGGGATAATACACACAGTGACGTCACAGTACGGGGATAATACACACAGTGACGTCACAGTACGGGGATAATACACACAGTGACGTCACAGTACGGGGATAATACACACAGTGATGTCACAGTACGGGGATAATACACACAGTGATGTCACAGTACGGGGATAATACACACAGTGATGTCACAGTACGGGGATAATACACACAGTGATGTCACAGTACGGGGATAATACACACAGTGATGTCACAGTACAGGGATAATACACACAGTGATGTCACAGTACAGGGATAATACACACAGTGATGTCACAGTACAGGGATAATACACACAGTGATGTCACAGTACAGGGATAATACACACAGTGATGTCACAGTACAGGGATAATACACACAGTGATGTCACAGTACAGGGATAATACACACAGTGATGTCACAGTACAGGGATAATAAACACAGTGATGTCACAGTACAGGGATAATAAACACAGTGATGTCACAGTACAGGGATAATACACAGTGATGTCACAGTACAGGGATAATACACACAGTGATGTCACAGTACAGGGATAATACACACAGTGATGTCACAGTACAGGGATAATACACACAGTGATGTCACAGTACAGAGAATACACACAGTGATGTCACAGTACAGAGAATACACAGTGATGTCACAGTACAGGGATAATACACAGTGATGTCACAGTACAGGGATAATACAAACAGTGATGTCACAGTACAGGGATAATACACACAGTGATGTCACAGTACAGGGATAATACACACAGTGATGTCACAGTACAGGGATAATACACACAGTGATGTCACAGTACAGAGATAATACACAGTGATGTCACAGTACAGGGATAATACACAGTGATGTCACAGTACAGAGAATACACAGTGATGTCACAGTACAGGGATAATACACACAGTGATGTCACAGTACAGGGATAATACAAACAGTGATGTCACAGTACAGGGATAATACACACAGTGATGTCACAGTACAGGGATAATACACACAGTGATGTCACAGTACAGGGATAATACACAGTGATGCCACAGTACAGGGATAATACACACAGTGATGTCACAGTACAGGGATAATGCACAGTGATGTCACAGTACAGGGAGAATACACACAGTGATGTCACAGTACAGGGATAATACACACAGTAACGTCACAGTACAGGGATAATACACAGTGACGTCACAGTACAGGGATAATACACATAGTGATGTCACAGTACAGGGATAATACACACTGTGATGTCACAGTACAGGGATAATACACAGTGACGTCACAGTACAGGGATAATACACAGTGACGTCACAGTACAGGGATAATACACAGTGACGTGTACCATTATACTCCAGAGCTGTACTCACTATTCTGCTGGTGGGGTCACTGTGTATATACATTACATTACTTATCCTGTACTGATCCTGTATTATACTCCAGAGCTGTACTCACTATTCTGCTGGTGAGGTCACTGTGTACATATATTACTTACCTTATCCTGTACTGATCCTGAATTATATCCTGTAGATCTTTTATTTATAAATATAAAACACTAGCTGAGTACCCGGCGTTGCCCGTTTTTTCCTTCCTCATCCTTGTTGGGGAAGAAAAACAACAAAGAAGGAAGCTTTTGACTTCATATCCCAACCCCATTTCCCGACCTCCTATCCCGTCCTCAAATCGCGACCTCCTATCATGTCCTCAAATCTCGACCTCCTATCCCGTCCTCCTATCCCATCCTCCTATCCCGTCCTCAAATCGCGACCTCCTATCCTGACCACAAATCTCGACCTCCTATCCCGTCCTCCTATCTCGACCCCCTATCCCGTCCTCCTATCCCATCTTCCTATCCCGTCCTCAAATCTCAACCTCCTATCCTGTCCTCCTATCCTGATCTCCCATCCCGACCTCCTATCTCGACCTCCTATCCCGACCTCCTATCCTGATCTCCCATCCTGATCTCCCATCCCGACCTCCCATCCCGACCTCCTATCCCGACCTCCTATCCCGACCTCCTATCTGCACCTCCTATCCCGTCCTCATATCCTGTCCTCATATCCCGACCTCCTAAATCAACCTCCTATCTCGACCATCCCGTCCTCCTATCCCGACCTCCTATCTCGACCTGTAATATGTGACCAGGTATTATTGAAATATCTCCAGCCGTACGGAAGTTATGTGGGAACATACATTTCCCATTGATTTGCATGGGACATTAAACAAAAACCCGACCCTCACAAATGAGGGTAGTTAGGGGTTAAATTGTCTATCCTATATTTTAAGTGGACATATAAGTAACATGTGACCAAGTATTATGGAAATATCTCCAGCCGTTTGGAAGTTATGCAGTAACATATATTTCCCATTGACTTCTATGGGACTTTAAACATAAACCCCGCCCCTGGCAAATGGGGGTGAGTAAGGGTTAAATCACCTATTCTATGTTTGTTGGTGACATTTAGTTAACATGTGACCAAGTGTAATGGTAATATCTTTAGCAGTTTGGAAGTTTTTGTGGAACACACACATATATATATATATATATATACACACACGTTGAGTTTTATATATATATATATATATATATATATATATATATAGATAGATAGATAGATTACAATAATTAAAAACAACACCTTAACAATAATACAAACAACATACAATATATAAGTAATGAGTACATATAAGTCCTTAAATGTCCATCAAAGTATCTCCTGGTCCAGCCACATTCTCCCCAAACACATCACTATGACAACAACCCCACACATGTAAACTACCAAACACCACATAATAATAATAATAAAAACAATAGCAACAAATAATAATCATAACAATTCTAACCCTAATACTAATAATTTAACTAAAAACCCCTGGCCCGGTTGCATTTTTCTCACCCAAAATACAGTAATTAATTTGTGTCACAAACCACCAAACACCACAAACAGAAAATACTAATTTATTTCTTTTTTGGCCCTGAGCTGGTCAAGCATCCCATGCCCCCAGTACATGATAACAGACGTCCATGAACCAGTCCAGGATTTTTTGTATATATATATATATATATATATATATATATATATATATATATATATATATATATATATATATAGTCCCATAGAAACCCCCCTCCCCCCTTTTCCCACCACCAAACCTAAACTAAACCCCAACACAATGTGACAAACCAACCCCTAGAAAAAAATATGCTAAAATACAGACACTAAATATATAAACACTAAATATATATAAATACACAAACAGAAATATATACAAAAATAGTAAAAACTATACAAACCAAACAACAAACACCATTGAGGCTTTCCAGCCACACAAAGCCCAAGTTCAGTGCCTACAAGCCACTATATTACCATATACCTACAGTATAAAACAAAAAGACTAATGTGTCAGCATCAGCCCACCACCAGGGAAGGAGACAACAGGCTAAGGCATTTTAAAGGCAGAGCCCCTCCACAGACGAGAAGCCCTGCCAGCACCCAGCCTCTCGTACTCCAGAGAACGCACCTTCACCAGGTCAGCCAGTATGTTCCTAACCACCTCACCCACAAGGAGGATTTTACGCTGCGTTGACACTGAACACCGTGCATTCCATGTGTAGTACCTGACCACTGAGCTGACAGGTTTCTGAATGCCCCATAGGCCCATTGCACATAGGAGAGACTGGCCAAAATAGGACAACCAATGGGAGCACCCACCCTGTTGTAAACCTCTGTGTTAAAAAGAGACAATGAAGCAGAAAATGCTAAATGCTTTCCAGCATGCCTCCACACTCTTCGCGGGGACATCCTCGGTCGTCAGAGCTCCTGCACATGGAAAAAACACAGTTTCCCATGGAAGCAGCGCCATGTCAAGTCCCAAAACTTCAGGGGGATCCTGATAGAATTCAAAAGCCCTAAACCAACCTCCAGATCCCGACTTGGGCAGTCCTTGAGCACCAATGGCCTCTGGAAATGAGAAGACAGAACCCTCTTGTCAAGGAATTTCCTCGAAAGTCCTAATCTCCCACATCCTCCAGACCCCACCGACGAATAACCTTCAGAACTGGGGTAGCATAAGCTGGGAAATGCCCGTGTAGTGTGCGAAGATCCTTCACTTGCCCTCCTGTCTCCCATTCCTGGAAGAAAGGCCGAAACCATTCCCTACAGGAGGATACCCATGGAGGAGTCCTTTCTTTCCAGAGGTTTGATATATTTGTCTTAAAGGTATTCACTAGGAATACCACAGGGTTGACCAGTACGGTAAGTAACCTCCCTCTTCACTAGGTTCAATCTATTCCCCCATAACATTTGGAAGAACACACTGTAGACCCGGGTATAGAGAGGTTCTGGCAACATGCATACACGGCCCAGATATATCAGCAAAGGGAGCAGGAATGTTTTGGCCAGGTTAACCCTTTCCCGGAGGGTCAAAGACCAACCATTCCACTGATCCACCTTCTCAGCTGCGATCTTAAGCCTGCTGTCCCAGTTTTGTTTGGGGTAATCCCCTTGGCCGAATTCGATGCTGAGGACTTTTGCAGATTCCTGATGCTCTGGAAGGGCGCCCGGGAGATCAAAACCAGGTTCTCCCCCTCCCAGCCCGAGACTCTCACACTTCTCCCGGTTGATCTTGGACCCGGATGCCTCCGAGTAGCGGTCCACCTCTGACATCACCCATCGGCCCTCCTCTTGTGAGGAGACAAACACGGTGACATCATCAGCATACGCCACAGCCCTCAGAGCCGAATATGGCACCACCGGGTCCATACTCACCCCTGCCAACGGTCCACAATCAATCCTCCTAAGGAAAGGATCAATTGCAAACACATACAGCAACGAGCTCAAAGGACAACCCTGACGGACACCAGACCCAACCTCAAAAGAGCAGCCAATCCAACCATTCACAAGCGGCAAACTCCACCAGCCGGTTAAACAGCATTTTTGCCAGAATCTTTCTGTCTGCATTTAGAAGCCCTATGGGATGCCAATTCTCAATGCGGGATGGGTCTTTACCCTTTGAAAGGATGATCAGTGCTGACCTCCTCATTGACTTTGGCAGAGTGCCCGAGGATAGACACTAATTATATACCTCGGTCAAGAGGGGAACCAAAGTGTCCTTAAAGGTCTTATAGAACTCAGATGTTAAGCCATCTGGACCGGGTGACTTCTTAAGGGCAAGCCCATCATGAAAGCAGATACCTTATCTAGATCCTTCCTTCCCAAGAGGTGCGAGTAAAAGGATCTGACGACCTCCAGGATCCCTGATCTGGACCTTTTCACTGACATCTTGCAGTTTCTGTAAGGGTCAGGCAAGCGGTACTTCCCGTAATCCCTCTCAAAAAACAAAGATGCGTGTCTGTCGTACTGGCACTTCATCAGCAAGGACTTCACTCTGGAGATATCCTCTCGGCTATCTCCAGTCAAGACAAGGTGCTCAAGTTTCTTCCTCAGGCCCTGGTACAAGCGGAACTTGTTTAAGCGGTAGAAGAATCTTGCGGAAGAATCTCGCAACCCTTTTTTTGAAGATCTCCCACCACTCGGACTTGCTGCTACAAAGACCCAGCACTGGTACCTGGCTATGAAGAAAATCCTCAAAGGACTGTCTTATCTCTGCTTCTTCCAAGAGAGATGAATTATGCTTTCAATAGCCTTTGCCCATCCGGAGGGTCTCTGTGACATTCAGAGAAAACAAAATTAAACAGTGATCAGAGAACTCCACCTCAACAAGAGACACTGCTGAAGAGACGGCTTCCTCCTTTAAATAAAACCTGTCTATTCTGGTCCTCCAACTACCCCTATGATAGGTGAATCCCACGTGCCTGGGGTGTGCCAAATGTGGACATCCACCAGGCGAGCCTCACTTGCTATGCTATTAAGGGCGACGCCATCATAAGTCAGCTTGTCTCTGGAACCTCCCCTGTCTTTGGGCCTCATGACAGTATTAAAGTCCCCTCCAAAGACCACCTGCCGACTTGTAAAAAGATAGGGAGATAGGGTTTGATCCTCATAAAGAGACACTTCTGATCCCACCTAGACTGTGGGCCATAGATGTTAATAAGGCGAAGTTCTTGTCCCTTCATGAGGACATCTAAAATCAGGCACCTCCCCATTTCTAACTCAATAACCCGTCGGCATTCTATCACTGCAGTAAAAAGGACCACTCCGCTATACGGCTTGGCCGCAAGAGACCAGTAGGAAGGCCCATTCCTTAACTCTCTTTTAGCCTTATATATAGATGACATGTCTGAAAGCCTGGTCTCCTGCAAAAATAGAATATCAGGATTAATATGGGCAAACAAATTAAAGGCCGCAAATATAGCCATACCAGACTTAATGCTGGCAACATTAATGAATGCCAGAGTCAACTGAGAGGGTGCCGCCATCAAGGGTGATTGAGTTAGATGGCTTTTTTTTCACACCATCCTTCCCATCTACCCTCCTCATCAGATGATGGTTTACCCCTTTTTAGTGAGATGGAGGTGTCCATTTTCCCTTTATTTACATTTTCCTCATTCCCAGGGCCAGAACTCCCCCCCCAAAAACATAGGTTCACCAGGGAAAGAGGACTTAGCATCTCCTGTGAGCCCCACCACAACATCCGGAACCTCACCCCAGCCGCCTCCTCCTCCGAAGAGGAAATGTCATGTACCGCTCGGAACCGGTTGGAGACCAATCAGAGGGAGGTGAGATGTACCTTCCTTTGGCATCTGGTGGATGGGAGAAGATCTTGAATCTCCCCTTTTCTTATTCCTCAGAGTACCCCGCTTTTTTTCTGCCCATCTCCCACTGTTCTCATCCATGCTCTCACCATGGGAGGACAGTGAGGAGACAGCATCCTGCTCTTTGTGGATCTTCCCAATCTCCTCATTCAGTTCACTATCCCCCAGGGCCTCAGCAGTGAGACTAGCCGCAGGGACAGGATCAGAAGTCACCTCAGTTGGCTGACGCTCCTGTGACTCCCGAATCTTCCTATCCCTTTGGCTTCTTGAGACGCCTCAGTTGGGTAGGCGTCTTTAGCTTACTTTTCTTCCCTTGCCCCTGCACCCCTTCATCCCCACCAGCTGTCCCCTCAGCAGAATCCACCTCATAGCTAACTCCCACCGGAGCAACAACCGCGTTGACAAAGGAACGAGGGCAGCAACTGAATGGTTGACCTAAGTCACCACACAGGTGACACCTAATCTCCGTACAAGATGCAGCGAGATAGCCTTTTTTCCCACACAGAGTGCACTTCTGCACAGTGCAACTGGCACTAAAATGTGTGGGGTCACCACATCTGTGACAGAGCTTCGGCTGACCCTGGTAGAAGATCTGGATATGATCCCGTCCGAGGAAGGTCGCAGATGGTATATGGGTAATGGTGTTTCCTGAATGCCTAAGGTTGATCATAAACATCCAGATGGCATATTCATCCCTGTTCTTTTTTTTCTTTTTAAACTTTGTTTATTAATTTTACAATTTTATAATAAGAAATGACAAAACAATAAGCATATCAAAATGCTGCAAACATAGGAGGCAGAAGTGGGTAACAGTACTCAAGGTGCCTCGGGCAGTAACCGATATGCAAGGATAACAGCAAGATTAACAACTTAGATCTTCTCCCTTCCCACCATTTCACACAAACACACTCAATCATCCAGACAAAAAAACATTACAGAAAGAAAAGGAAAATAAATAGAGAAAGAAAGAGGAAACACAAGAACAAATAGAGCAAAATAAAAACATAAAAAAGAACTCTGCCTCGTTAAATTTCCTCTGCCATGCTGAATAGCGGGATTCCCGCTTCATCCCACACCATCTGAAAGGCATAAGGGGCCTAAGGTATTGCTAAGGGACGCTCGGCAGTACCATTCAGTATGGCAAAGAACTTCCTTGCATTTCTCTCCCTATGCCTCTCCGTGTACAGTCTGTCAACCTCCAGGAAGGACTTCAATTCCTCAAACACGTCGGTCACTACCGGCATACGATGTTGAATCCATTCTCTGAGAAGGATACGTTTCACTACCAGCAGAATAATATGAAGGAAGCAAGGAACACCATGCAACCCAGCTTTTACAGCTACCTCAAGATCGACACACTGGAAGAGAAGAGCTTGACAGGTCACGGGAACCTGCCCTTTCCAGTACCTGGCAATATAAGTCACTATTCCTCCCCAAAAAAGGCATCTGAGCTCTTGGGCAGCCCAAATATCCCATGGAAGAAGTCTGTACCAAGGCTCGAGCACTTCGGGCAGGATGTAATTCTATCAGGAAATGCCAGGAGATTGAGTCCCAGATAACCAAAATGCATCATTTTGAAAAAGGTTTCCCTCCAGCGTTCACTGATAAAATTAGCTCGAACCTTGGCCCAACCCTCCAAGATCTTGTCTCGTGTTTCCCCATCCTGTAAAATAGATTTCCATTTGGCAAACACCTCCCGACTGGATACCTTAAATAGGCACTGTCAGATATAAAAACTTTTGATATGTTGTGAAAAGCAAAAACAATAGGTTTTGCAATTGCTTTCATTAGAAAATTTTCAGTATTTCATAGTGATAAATCCAGTCAAAGAACTGCCCCCTCTGCCTCCTGGAATGCATTCAGTGCTTCTGTCTACACTGCTTCGTCCTGGACTCCGGGACGTTTTGGAGGGGGTAGGGGCTGTACACACTGCAGACTCGCGTAAAGAGAAGGGGAGGGGGAGGGGCAGGAAGACTGCTGCCGTCTCTCACACAGCAGACATCAATGAGAGAGGCAGAAACATGCATTACAGATGAAAAAGTAAGTGTCCAAGCATGTATGTGTGTGTGTGTGTGTGGATATGTGAATGTGTGTATATCAGTGTGTCTATCTAATGTGTATGTGTAAGAATATAAGAAGCCAGTGTGTGTGTGTGTGTGTGTGTGTGTGTAATAAAGGGGGACTACAATCATATCCTCATGCTGTTTCAAAACTAAAACTCCCAGAATGCCTGCACAGCCAAATGATGTGTGGGCATGCTGGGAGCTATAGTTTTGCAACAGCTGGAGGCCCCCTGGTTGGGAAGCACTGGACTGAGGAGAGGGAGGGGGAGGAGGGGGAGTGGTTATCACAGTGAGTACCCGCCCCCCTGCTTCTGGTAGATAAAGTTAAGGTATTTCAGAAATAAAGCTAATTCTGAGAGAAATGTAGGTCACAGACACATACAAAGTACATGTACATGATCAGGATGAGATACTGAGCAACATATAACAGTCTTGTTTTTTTGAGTGATCTGACGGGTATGCTTTAAGAAAATAACAGTTAAAACGGCTATAAAGGTAAGACAATGACATCTTCCGGGGCTGAGGACCTATCACATCCTCAAAGGGAGAGGGGGACACCTCAGGGGAAGGGTCGCGGAGGCGCGACCTGCAGAAGGAGAGAAGTTGAGATACCTGTAAGAAATTAGAGGGCGGCAAGAAGAAGTTTGTTAGCAATTCCTGTGGGTGAAACCAGCATTTCTCCTCTGCATGTATAAGCTGTTACGCTCCTTGAAGCCCTTTCATGCGGCAACTCTCAAATAGACTTTCACGTCCCTGGGGGAATTCCGGATGTCCCCAGAGGTCAAGGTGTCAAGACAGCAAGGGAAGGCCGAAAGCTTTATGAACCGCTTTCCAGGTCAAAACAGTATAATAACTAAGGAGCGCTTTATGTGGATCGGGAGACAAGGAATGCGGGTGTGCAGACAAGCTGAGAGCTTCCATGGGAAGACCAGATCAGCTTCAATGTCATAGTTAGAGTGAAAACTTGATTGATGGAGCCAGTCAATAACGTGTCTGAAGATGCAGGCCAAGTTATAGCAGCGAATGTTGGGGAAGCCAACTCCACTGTCCACCTTACTTAACATTAATTTCTGAAGTGCAATCCTGGGGCATCTCCCGGCCCATAGAAAACTAGTGAATGCAGAATTAAGCGCCTGAACATCCTTATGCTATTGGAGAAGGGGTAAGGTCTGTAAATGATACAATAGCCTCGGAAAGCTTATCATCTTGATAAGGTGTCACCTCCCTAGAAAGGAGAGAGGAAAATGGAACCAGCGTATCAACTCATCATGGATCTGTCTAAATAGGGGCGGGTAATTGAGGGCATACAAGGAATACGGTGTTTTGCCTATGTTAATCCCTAAGTATGTAATGTGTGGTTCAATAATCGTAGCAGAGATACCTATAGTTGACCAATAGGAGGATGGCTGGGCCAAACGCAAGAGAATTGCCTCACTTTTAAGTTGGTTTATTTTGTACCTAGAGAATAAGCCAAAATGGGACAGTGTGGACATCAACGGTCCATAGTGGGCTTTCGGGTCTGCTAGGAAAATCAGGATGTCATCAGCAAAAAGGGTCAGTTTACCCGCCGTTCGCTGAATCGAGACACTGCGGAACAATGCAGAGAGTCTTCTAAGTACCTCGCAAGAGGTTCTAGGGCCATATTAACTAGAAGGGGAGAAAGGGGGCATCCCTGTCTCGTTCCCTGAAAAAGAGGGAATGGTTGGGAGA
Organism: Hyla sarda; assembly: GCF_029499605.1. Lineage (NCBI taxonomy): Eukaryota > Metazoa > Chordata > Amphibia > Anura > Hylidae > Hyla > Hyla sarda. The sequence goes on along the minus strand of NW_026607881.1, from coordinate 343,371 downwards.
GAAATCCGGAGGTATGGACCTGTGCTCGAGGGGAGAAAATGGTGCGAAGATGGTCCACTATCCCCACCTTGTCCAGCACCATCACCAGTGAACTTTGTCAAAAGCCTTCTTGGCGTCAAGGGCCAGTAACATGGGCGATTCACCTGGCTGAGGGTGAAGCTGTACCCTGTCCAGAACGGTCAGTACCTTGCGTATATTTGCAACGGCCAACAGATAGCGTAAAAAGCCAACCTGTGAGGGCCTATGAGGGAGGGAAGGAACACACTGAGGCTGTCCGCCAGAATTTTAGACGCCAGTTTAAAGGTCTTGATTGATGAGAGAAATAGGACTGTAAGATGAGGGTAGGAGAGGATCTTTGGTTTCAGTAAGAGCTTAATAGTGTCCACATTGGCATGCAGGGGCAGTGTACCCGAATATAGTAGGTGATTGAAATAGGTCGTCAGAGCAGTTGTGATCTGATCAGCCAGTACTTTAAAAAATTCCCTCGAGAACCCATCTGGGCCCGGAGCCTTCGCATGATGGAGTAGTTTTATGGCCTCCTTGACTTCAGCCTCCGAGAAATCCACATTCAAGGCAGCACACTGTTCTGCAGATAGGGAGAGCAACCGGACCGACTCCAGAAATTATCTACCCAATGCCATGTCAGCTGGGGAAGAGGAATTGAGAGTTGCATAGAAGTCACGGAATAAGGAGTTAATTGTTTTGGGGTCAGAATTCAGCGTCCCCGATTCATCCCCCAAGGCAGGGAAGCGTCAGGGAGGTCGCCATCTATTGGCCAGGCGTGCAAGGAGGCGGCCGGACTTGTCCCCAAAACGAAACAGTTCCGCCTTAAATCGAGAAAAAGTACCATATATTTGCTTTCAGACCAGAGGTCAAAAGTTGCCTCTGCTTCCTCCCACTCCTGCAAAGCTGGAGCAGATGGACAGGAGACATAATGAGTATAGGCCGATTGCAACAACCTGCTCGCTTCCTAAAATTGGGGAAGGGACTTCTTTTTCACAGTGGACATGAACGCGATTAGACGTCCCCGCAGGACAGATCTAGCTGATTCCCAGTATAGGGAAGCATCAGTGACATGTTCGTTCTTGTGCAAGGAGAATTCCGTCCACCAACTCCGCAGGGAATGGACAAAGTTGTCGTCTTTCCACATATACGCCGGGAGGCGCCACTGAAAATCAGTCCCTTTCAGGTCAGTCAATGAAAGACAGATAGGGGAGTGATCTGAGATAACCATATCATGGATCATTGATCCATCTATACGGGCTATCAATTCTGGGGAGGTAAGCTATATGGGACCAAGAGGAGTGACTATGAAAGTAATGGGTATAATCCCTACTGTCTGGATGCATTAACCTCCAGGGATCCCGGAGGCCCGATGATTTTAGAAATGTAGAATACATTTTGTCACTCTGTCGCACAACGGACCGATCAAACTCTCCGCCCTTCTGATCTTCCAGTGGAAATGCTACAGCATTCATATCCCCACCCACGATCTTGTTGGTAATTGAGTCACAGAGGAGACGGGTCCCCAAGGTCTGGTAAAACTGCTTTTTATCACCATTTGGGGCATAGCAGCTATAGAGACTGTAATCATGGCTATTATGCTTAATGTGTACCCACACCCTCCTCATCCACCACTACACCCCCAAAGTTTCTATTAATGAGCACTATGGTACCTGCCTTACCGCCAACCACTGGAGCCCCTATCACTTGCCCAACCCAAAGTCTGGCCATACGAACCATATCCGCCGCAGACAGGTGAGTTTCTTGTAGCAAGGCAACATCTGGGTGTAGGCATTTCAGATGGCGAAGGATTTGCTTTCGTTTCTTGGGTGACCTCAGACGTTTGACATTCCAGGAGATCAGCTGCATGATGAAGGAAGCACGGGGCCAAGACCTGAGGAAGAGAAAAAAAAAAAGGGAAGAAAAGAAAAAAAAAGGGGGAGGGAAGCGTACAAAACTAATAAGAAAGACCACTCACACCTCTAAATACAGAGCTGAGTCAAGGACCCACTAAGCAAAAGTTATAGCAGAAGCACTAGAATCACATAAATCACCGTCGAGGCCAATGCAGAGGCAGCAACCGCGAAGGTGATGGGGATTGCTTGAGCAAATCCATCCAAAGGCTCACGTGAACACCAGAGCAAGTGCCAGGCACCGTGATAAGGACTTTTCTTTTTTTTCTACACAGGCTAGACATCCCCACCTCCTGGCTATTTGCAGGAACAGAATACAGCAAGTCAACCCGCTAAACATACAAAATAAACAGTCCCGGAAACCGGACTGGGCAGCATGGTACCTATAGACCCTTCCCCCCCCCCCCGTATATCATGGGCACCCACTACCTTCAGTCCCTACAGAGGCCACACAGGGACAACATAGTAGCCTAGAAATAAACACCCCAACCCACACCATAACTGCAAGGCCAGGCTTCCAATAGTTAAGGCCACATAGTCGGTGGATAAGTGGAAAGTGCAATCAGCTAGCATCGCCAATATAGGGTGCGAAAAGTTTGATCACAGGACATTCGCCTGTGAACGAGAAAGTCTCAGGGATAGAGCTGAAGGATCTTCCTGCGTGGAGCAAGGGCTTCCCCTGTAATGGTCTGTTCGGGATGGACTGTGTAGCGCTGCCTCCGTGGCAGTCGGGCTGGTGAACACTGAGGATGATCAATCTTCATGGTAGACTCTCAACAGTGCCGGGTATTGGAGCTGGAACTTCATCTTTCTCTGGAACATTTCCGAACACACTGTGCTAAATGCTCTGCGGCGCTACGCCACCAGCGCTGAAAAACCCTCGAAGAGCAGGACTTGGCAGCCACGAATCATCAGGGGCTAGGCCCGCAGTAGGGCCTGGTGGTCGTTATAATCCAAAAGTTTCAAGAAGATCTGGCGAGGTCTGCTGCATGATTGAGATGAGGGCATATTGGAGTCATTGAATCCCTGGTCTGGCCCCAGACGGTGAGCCCTTCCCACTCTACAATAATATTCCAGGCCCAGGTCCTCAGATAGTTCCATTCACAGATGTGCTGCAAGTCCAAGGGTTTCACCTGTTCAGAGAGCCCCATCATGCGCATATTATTGCGTCTGGAGCGGATCTCTAAATCATTAAGCTTGGCCCATAAATTCGCATTTTCCTGTTGTAGATTAGCAATAGTTGCGGATTGATCTAGATGGTTCTGTTCCAGGGAGCTAACATTGCTCCCTACAGCTGCGACAGTTGAATTGCTGTGGGCCAGTTCAGAGCGCAATTGCGCAAAGGAGGCTTGCAGGTCATTATCTGGAGGCAGGACTGGTCCCGCTGCAGTGTCCGTGAGCAGGAGGGTTGATGCGCTCCCGTCCCTCAGACGGGTCTCGTTTTGAGCTGCTGAAAGCGCTTCCACATGTGGCTTGTTACATGCTGCCGCAGCCATTGCAGACACCGGCAGCTGCGGGGAACCTAGGGGGGCTCTGAGGACAAGCCGGTGAGCTGTGCCACGCGGTAAATGTCTGGTAAGTGCCTGGAGGTGCTGGAGCTCCGTTAGCTGCGTCTAGCCAAGGCAGCACCGGAACCATAAGTCCATCCCTGTTCTTTTTTGGGACTTCCACCACCTCTCCATATCAACCTAGCCACGTCATGATGTCAATAAAAGAGAGTGATTCGCTATGGGTTAAAACGGTCACTCTCAGGTCGTTATTTTGGCGAGACACCACCCGAATGGCAAAGTCTCGCCAGCCGGGCTGGTTCTTTACCATCTAATAATTCGACCAGAAGTGCTCAGGCCCCTCCAGCCGAACAAAGTGGATATCGAACTCAGGGGAACCATAAGGCTGTATCAAGGCGTAGATGTCAGCTGCCTTAACCCCTTAAGGACTGAGCCCTTTTACACCTTAGGACCAGAGCGTTTTTTGAACATCTGACCACTGTCACTTTAAACATTAATAACTCTGGAATGCTTTTACTTATCATTCTTTTTCCGACATTGTTTTTTCGTGACATATTCTACTTTAACATGGTGGTAAAATTTTGTGGTAACTTGCATCCTTTCTTGGTGAAAAATCCCAAAATTTTATGAAAAAAATAGAAAATTTTGAATTTTTCTAACTTTGAAGCTCTCTGCTTGTAAGGAAAATGGAAATTCAAAATAATTTTTTTTTTATTCACATTTCCAATATGTCTACTTTATGTTTGCATAATAAAATTGGCAAGTTTTTACTTTTGGAAGACATCAGAGGCTTCAAAGTTCAGCAGCAATTTTCCAATTTTTCACAAAATTTTCAAACTCACAATTTTCCAGGGACCAGTTCAGGTTTGAAGTGGATTTGAAGGGTCTTCATCTTAGAAATAGCCCACAAATGACCCCATTATAAAAACTGCACTCCTTAAAGTATTCAAAATGACATTCAGTCAGTGTTTTAACCTTTTAGGTGTTTCACAGGAATAGCAGCAAAGTGAAGGAGAAAATTCACAATCTTCATTTTTTACACTTGCGTGTTCTTGTAGACCCAATTATTGAATTTTTACAAGGGGTAAAAGGAGAAAATTTATACTTATGTTTGTAGCCCAATTTCTCTCGAGTAAGCACATACCTCATATGTCTATGTAAATTGTTCGGCGGGTGCAGTAGAGGGCTCAGAAGGGAAGGAGCGACAAGGGGATTTTGGAGAGTACATTTTTCTGAAATGGTTTTTGGGGGGCATGTTGCATTTAGGAAGCCCCTATGGTGCCAGAACAGCAAAAAAAAAAAAACACACGTCATACCATTTTGGAAACTAGACCCCTTGAGGAACGTAACAAGGAATAAAGTGAGCCTTAATACCGCACAGGGGTTTCACAACTTTTGCATATGTAAAAAAAAAAATATTATTTTTTCACAAAAATGTGTGTTTCCCCCAAAATTTCACATTTTCGCAAGGGTAAATAGCAGAAAATGCCCCCCAAAATTTGTAACCCCATCTCTTCTGAGTATGGAGGTACCCCATAAGTTAACCTGAAGTGCACTACGGGCGAACTACAATGCTCAGAAGAGAAGGAGTCATATTTGGCTTTTTCAGAGCAAGTTTTGCTCGGGGGGCATGTTGCATTATTTAGGAAGCCCCTATGGTGCCAGAACAGCAAAAAAAAAAAAAAAAAAACACATAGCCTACCATTTCGGAAACTAGGTCCCTTGAGGAACGTAACAAGGAATAAAGTGAGCCTTAATACCCTACAGGGGTTTCACGACTTTTGCATATGTAAAAAAATTATTATTTTTTTCACTAAAATGTGTTTCCCTCCAAATTTCAAATTTTTGCAAGGGTTAATAGCAGAAAATACCCCCCAAAACTTGTAACCCCATCTCTTCTGAGTATGGAGGTACCCCATAAGTTGACTTAAAGTGCACTACGGGCGAACTACAATGCTCAGAAGAGAAGGAGTCATATTTGGCTTTTTGAGAGCAAATCTTGCTCGGGGGGCATGTCACATTTAGGAAGCCCTTATGGTGCCAGAACAGCTATATAAAAAAAAAAAAAAAAAAAAAAAAAAAAAAAAAAAAAAAAAAAAAAAAAAAAACACGGCATACCATTTTGGAAACTAGACCCCTTGAGGAACGTAACAAGGAATAAAGTGAGCCTTACTACCCCACAGGGGTTTCACGACTTTTACATATGTAAAAAAAAAATAACTTTTTTCACTAAAATGTGTGTTTCCCCCAAAATTTCACATTTTTGCAAGGGTTAATAGCAGAAAATACCCCCCAAAATTTGTAACCCCATCTCTTCTGAGTATGGAGGTACCCCATAAGTTGACCTGAAGTTCACTATGGGCGAACTACAATGCTCAGAAGAGAAGAGTCATATTTGGCTTTTTGAGAGCAAATTTTGCTCGGGGGGCATGTCGCATTTAGGAAGCTCCTATGGTGCCAGGACAGCAAAAAAAAAAAAAAAAACACATGGCATACTATTTCGGAAACTACATCCCTCAAGGAACATAACAAGGGGTACAGTGAGTCTTAACACCCCACAGGTGTTTGATAAATATTCATGAAGTGGGATGTGAAAATATTTTTTTTTTATTTTTTTACATTAAAATGCTGGAGTTACCCCAAATTTTTCATTTTCACAAGTGGTAAAAGGAGAAAATGTCACTGTAAGTTTGTAAATACATTTCTTTGGAGTAAGGATATACCTCAAGTCTGGGGGTAAACAGCTTGCACACTGGTTTGAGAGGAGCAGGTTGCATTCAGGGGCCTTGAGCTTCTGCGTTGCGGCCTATGGAGCCAGAACAGTGGGACCCCCCCCCTCAAGGGGCATTACATGGGGTAAATAACTGGAGTACACTAAATAACTAAAATGGGGTACAGTGGGACATAAAACAGATTATGTTCCCAGAATGATGACCCAGAGCATAGCGAAAACAAAAAAATATGCCCGCCCCAAACCCTATGCTCTGAATCATCATTCTGGGAATGTGACGTGTGTGGCCGTCCCTAACCTGTTGCCTCAAATGCGCACCCCGCTCAGGTGGAGAGAGAGCGCTGCGCATTTGAGGCAACAAAAAAAGTCCCCGATGATAGTGACTCAGTGACCCATGACCCAGAGAAAAGAATACCCCCAGAGGTCTTATCAGTTTTTTTTTTAGATGAGTTTTTTTTGGGCAATTTAGTGGTTTTATGGTGTTAAAATTTGGAATGTACTCTGGACTTGGTACATTGGGGTCAAATTATGGAAAATTAAAATGAAAAGGGAAAATGTAGTACTGCATGGAAGTGTGATACTCCCTGAAGCAATCCTTAATGCAGAGGCCCGGATGATCGGTGTCACATTGAGTGGGGGTGTCCTTCCGAATCCCCCTCCTGTTACACACTCTGCATTTTTTCTGGGATCGTCCCTTCTTTCCAGTGTGGGGGACCTCACCTGGAAAGTGTTGTCCTGGGACGATCTTGGCACCTATAACTCCAGTTCCTTGGGAAGTCCGGCCTACTCTTTCCCGGTCAGCAAAGATCAGGACCTTTAGGACTTCTTCTTGGAACTGGAGGAATGTCCCTGTGTTGCCAGCGTACTGGGACAGTACAAAAGCGTTGTACATGGAAACCTGTACCAAGTTGACCGCAACTTTTTTGTACCATACCCGTGTTTTCCGCATGGCCATGTATGGCTTAAGGACTTGATCGGAAAGATCAACTCCCCCCATATACCGATTGTAGTCCAGAATACAATCGGGCTAGAGGACCGGTGTTGTGGTACCTCGCACAGGGACAGGTGAGCTGCCGTTACCATGAATAGTGGTCAGCATAAGGACATCCCTCTTACCCTTATACCTGACCAGCAACAGGTTTTCAAGGATAATGGCACGGGACTCACCCTTGGGCATAGGTGTCTGCAGAAAATTTAGAGGGAGGCCTCTCTGGTTTTTCCGCACGGTCCCAGAAGCGGACATGGATCTGGCGGCAAGGGATGTGAACAGAGGGATGCTGGTATAAAAGTTGTCCACGCACACGTGGTAACCCTTATCCAGCAATGGGTGCACAAGCTCCCAAACGATTTTCCCACTAACACCCAGAGTGGGGGAACAATCTGTGGGTTCAATACGGGAATCTCGTCCCTCATACACCCTAAACTTGAGAGTGTACCCGGAGGTACTCTCACAAAGTTTATAGAGCTTCACGCCATACCGCGCCCGCTTAGAGGGAATATACTGGCGGAAGATGAGTCTCCCCTTAAAACTGATAAGAGACTCATTAACAGAGAGCTCACTGAGGGGTACGTAGGCCTGCAAAAATTTGGCCCCAAAGTGATCGATGAACGGCCTCACTTTGTAAAGTGAGTGGGTGTGTGTGTGTGTGGGGGGGGGGGGGGGTGAGTATGTAGTGTGTGTGATTGGTGTAACTAACTGTATGGGGGGGGGGGGGAGCGCTGCCACCAAAAATAAAAAAAATGGCCAAATGCAGCGCCCTGAATCCCTAATAGGGCCTGGGTCACACTAAAAAAAATGTAGGTCCTATTAGGGGGTCGGGGGGGGGGAAACATTTTTAACTTTTTTTTTACTTTATTTTACTGGTTAACCCTACCTGTCCCTGGGGCTGTACTCTCTCCCTGCTCTAAGGGGGGTCTTCCTCTGTGAGGGGCTCCGATCTTCAGAGGGGGGGTCCCTGGCTCCTTCTTGCAGCTCTGGCCGCTGGATGAACTCAGGGAGCAAGCAGAGCCGCGAGAAGGGGCCGTTAACCCCTCCCCTGCCAGCTGCTATTGGCCAATAGCAGCGATCCTGGGGGTTGTGACAAAATTGCCACCTCCCCATAGATACAGAGGGCGATAGGGGGCGTATCCTACACCCCCGATCACCTTGTATCTCCGGGTCACACGTGACCCGCATCACCGGAATAGCCGAAAATCGCAAGTGTAATTTCACATGCGATTTTCGGCGATCGCCTACATGGGGAGGTCTGATGACCCCCCTGGGCATTGGCGCGGGGTGCCTGCTGATCGATATCAGCAGTCCCCCCGGTCCGGTCTCTGCCCGGTGCGCGGCAGGGACCGAAATTCCCACGGGCGTACAGGTACGCCCTTGGTCCTTAAGTACCAGGGAGCAAAGGCGTACCTGTACACCCTTGGTCCTTAAGGGTTAAGGACTGAGCCCTTTTTTGCAATTCTGACCATTGTCAATTTATGCATTAATAACTCTGGGATGCTTTTATCGATTTTTGTGACATATTCTGGTACATAGTGGTAAATTTTTGTCGCTACTTGCATCATTTCTTGGTGAAAAATCACAAAATTTCATGAAAATTTTCAAAATTTTGCATTTTTCTATCTTTGAAACTCTCTGCTTGTAAGGAATATGGATATTCCAAAAATTTTTTATATTGATTCACAAATACAATGTCTACTTTATGTTGGCATCATAAAATTTATCTATTTTTACTTTTTGAAGACATTAGTGGGCTTCAAAGTATAGCAGCAATTTTCATAATATTCATGAAAATTTCTAAATCTGAATTCTTCACGGACCAGTTAAGTTTGAACTGGATTTGAGGGGCCTTTCTGTGAGAAATACCCCATAAATGACCTCATTTTAGAAACTACAGCCCTCAAAGTTTTCAAAATCGCATTCAAAAAGTGTGTTAACCCTTTAGGTGTTTCATAAGAATTGCAGCAAAGTGGAGGAGAAAAATCAAAATCTGCGTATTTTACACTAACATGTTAAAGCCCCCCAAAATTTGTAGCCCAATTTCTCTCCAGTACGTAAATACCTCATATGTTGACATAAAGTGCTCTGTGGGCTCACAACATGGCTCAAGAGGAAAAGAGCAACTGTAGGATTTTTTTTTAAGAATTTTGCTGTCATGGTTCTTGAGGGGAGGGCCATGTTGCATTTAGGAAGCCCCCATGGTGCCAGAACGGCAAAAAAATATAAAAATAAACACATGGCATACTATTTTGGAAACTACACCCCTCAAGGAACATAGCAAGGGGTATAGTGAGCCTTAACACCTCACAGGTGTTTTGACGACTTTGCATTGAAGTTGGACGTGAAAATTGAAAATTCGATCTTTAACACTAAAATGATGGTGTTACCCCAAATTTTTCTTTTTCACAAGGGATAATAGGAGAAAATGGACCCCAAAATTTGAAGCCCAATTTCTTCTGATTAAGAAAACGCTCTATATGTGGACGTTAAGTGCTCTGCTGGCACACTAAAGTGCTCAGAGGAGAAGGAGCAAAATTTGGCTTTATGAAATTGAATTTTGCTGAAATGGTTTTTGGGGGGCATGTTGCATTTAGAAAGTACCCAGGGTGCCAGAACAGCCAAAATCCCCCCACATGGCATACTATTTTGGAAACTACACCCCTCAAGGAATGTAACAAGGGGTATAGTGAACCTTAATACCTCCCAGGGGTTTGACGACTTAGCGTTGAAGTTGAACGTGAAAATGGAAAATTTGATTTTTAACACTAAAATGATGGTGTTACTCCAAAATTTTCATTTTCACATGGTGTAATAGGAGAAAATGGACCCCACAATTTGAAGCCCAATTTCTCCCGGTTAAGAAAACACCCCATATGTGACTGTTAAGTGCTCTTCTGGCTCAGTACAGGTCTCAGAACAGAAGGAGCGCCATTGGACTTTTGGAGATAGAATTTTGCTGGAATTGAATTCGGGGACCATGTACATTTACAAACCTCCCATGATGCCAGAAGGGCAGAAACCCCCCAACAAGTGACCCCATTTTGGAAACTACACCCCTCACAGAATTTAATAAGGGGTGCAGTGAGCATTTTTCACCCCACTGGCGTTTGACAGATCTTTGGAACATTGGGCGGTGCAAATGAAAAATTAAATTTTTTCATTTTCACAGACCACTGTTCAAAAAATCTGTCAGACACCTGTGGGGTGTAAATGCTCACTGCACCCCTTATTACATTACGTGAGGGGTGTAGTTTCCAAAATGGGGTCACATGTGGGGGGGGGGGGGTTCCACTATTCTGGCACTATGGGGGCTTTGTAAACACACATGGCCTTCAATTCCAGACACCACCTCTCTCCAAAAGCCCAATGGCGCTCCGTCTCTTCTGAGCATTGTAGTTCTCCCGCAGAGCACTTTACGTCCACACATGGGGTATTTATATACTCAGAAAAAATGGGGTTACAAATTTTGGGGGGCTTTTTCCTATTACCCATTGTGAAAATGAAAAATTTGGGATAACACCAGCATTTTAGTGAAGAAAATAAAATTTTTCATTTTCACGTCCAAATGTGGGAATTTATTTTTTTTGCGTTTATGTTAGAACCGCTGTAAAATCAGCCACCCCTGTGCAAATCACCAATTTAGGCCTCAAATGTACATAGTGCACTCTCACTCCTGAGCCTTGTTGTGCGTCCGCAGAGCATTTTACGTCCACAAATGAGGTTTTTCCGTACTCAGGAGAAATTGTGAAAATTAAAAGTATGGGCCAACGCCAGCATGTTAGTGTAAAAAAATAAATAAAAAAATTTACACTAACAGGCTGGTGTAGACCCCAACTTTACCTTTTCATAAGGGGTAAAAGGAGAAAAAGCCCCCCAAAATTTGTTGGGTAATGTTTCCAGAGTACGGAAATACTCCATATGTGGCCCTATACTGTTGCCTTGAAATACAACAGGGCTCCGAAGAGAGAGAGCGCCATGCGCATTTGAGGCCTAAATTGGATATTTGCATAGGGACGGACCCGGATGCAAGAGTTAGACTTGCCTCGGATACCAAAATTACCCTACGGCAGTGTTTTCCAAACAGGGCGCCTCCAGCTGTTGCAAAACTCCCAGCATGCCTGGACAGTCAATGGCTATCCGGCAATACTGGAAGTTGTAGTTTTACAACATCTGGAGGTCTATAGCTTAGAGACCACTGTATGGTGATCTCCAAACTGTGTTCTTCCAGATTGCTGAGACTGTCCAGACATGCTGGGAGTTGTAGTACTGCAACATCTGAAGGGACAGATGTTACAGAACTACAACTCCCAGCATGCCTGGGCAGTCTGAGAGTTGTAGTTTTGCAACATCTGGAGGGTTACCGTTTGGGCACCACTGTATAGTGGTCTCCAAACTGTTGCCCTACAGATGTTGCAAAACTACAACTCCTAGCATGCCCAGACAGCCTTTGGCTTACTGGGCATGCTGAGAGTTGCAGTTTGGCAACCCCTAGAAGGCAGCAGTAAAGATCGCTTTACTGCTACCTTCATTGCTGCCCGCCGTCCTTAAGGGGTTAAAGCCCAACTTCAGCAGAAGCTCAACAACTCTAGATCTTGGAGGACATGTAACACTGCCTCTCCACCTCAGCCGGACCACATTCCTTCGGAGACCACCTTGCTCGGCTGTCGGGGGCGGGGGGGGGGGGGGGGGGGGGGGGGGGGCTGATCAGGATGACCATTATGATCTTGATTACTGATCAATAGGGGATAAGATGTTTAAGCACTGGAGAACCCCTTTAAGGTAGCACCTGTGAGGCCATGCACCTATATCAGCCAACTTAGGTGGGGCTTGCAGTCTGTCTCCCTCCTCCCATTGTATGTGTGCTTAGCCATGCTGGAGGGTACCTGGGAGGAGGCTGTGAGTCGGCCTAATACTGCCGTAATTGCCCACTGGCCCCTGTTTTGCTTATCACGTACAGGTAGGTTTAGCGTTAGGTCCCGTGCCATTTGAGAAACCTTGGTGTTGGTGTGCGGGCTCTGGTATGTCCTTCATATAAGGATATACTGGTGAATGACTCAATTTTAACATCAGTGTTGAGGGATTAGCCAATGTGTTTGTATACATCTAACACAGTAGTGCACCTAAATTCCTGTATTGTATTAAGATAAAGAAGTTAGAGACAAAACATTTGAAGAAATATAGACTGTGCAGAAGGACGAATACATCCGGAATTTTCTGGTAGAATAGGGAAACGGCAACATAAGTGACTTATGGCTAAGAAAGAAATGAATGCTTAATATGCTAATATATACAGACACAATACTGATATAACCAATCAAAATATAACATGATGATTTTGATGTGATAACTAACCTCCCCTGGTTGGTAAAAACCAATGTACTTTCGTATAATAAACAGAACTCCTTGGGACAGCTCCTTAGCCAGTATACTGAGAAGGAGATATATACCACATTTTGTCTGATGTTTATTTCTTGTGTCGACACTCACAGTTTAAGGCCTAACCAGCAGCCAACCTTAACATTTGGTGTCAGAAGTGCGATCTGATCCCTGCCTGGACCACACTCGAGGGAAGAGCCAGGTCTGGTGGACCGACACCGTCTGCCTCCCAGAGCAACCCAGAATTGTCCAAAACTAGGAGCCCGATCAGCTCCACAAGAACGCGGTAAGTCTGTGGATTTCTTTATGACTCTGTAGCTTATCTGTGTCCTTTGGGCAGTTTTGTGGGAGCCTGGGAGATGGCTTTTATCGACCCTCTAGGACTAGCTAACCGTGTGGTCTCAATTTCACGGATTTTAGTCGCAGGTGACTGACTGCTGCTACTTAAATCTAAGTCCACAGTTTAGCAAATCGGGAGAAGTTGTGAGAGAACCAGTAAAATGTTTTGGTTTTTTTGCCTTGATTTTTTATTTAGATTTTTTGATCTACTCAGTGGATACAGTCAAAGGAGTTAAAAGATGTTGATATTTTTGTACCTTTGGTAACTTCTATGCTTGTACCCCTAGTAACTTTTGTGCCGTACTGTTGGTACTTTAGTACCGATATTTATCTTTTGTATTAGTACTAAAGATAACTTTTGTGACATACTGCTTGTATTTTTACCAGCAAGTTGTTATGATGTTTTTTTCTTTTTCACTTCTTTTTGTACCACTGGTATCTTTGGGCTATACCAGAAGGGGTCTTTTGTACCATCCAGTATCTTTTCGTATTAGAGGGTATCCTTTGTCACTGTATGTACCTTTTTGATTGGTGCTGAGTACCAATTCTTGTATGGCCAATCCTCAGAGATTACACTACTTCAAAAAAAAAAAAAAAAATGTAACTTGAAATTGTTAAACTTTGATAGATGTGAACAGTTTGCAAACAATATTTAAAAAGCCAGACAAAAAGTGATGATACTGATGATGATGACGATGATAATACTGATGATGATGATGATATTACTGATGATGATATTACTGATGATTATGATTGATTATTGTATCATACTGCTGGTAGCTTTTGTGCTGTATCAGAGTTAGCTAATATCTTTTTTTTTATTTTTTATTGTATCAGTCCAGTATCTTTTTCTGTATTCCTGATATCTTTTATATTGTACTGCTGATATTTTTATTTGTGTTGTTGTGGTGTATCAGCCAGTAACTTTTTGTACCAGAAGATAACTTTTATTAGTAATCAGGAGACAAAATATATTAAAATACTAATAAGTTTTGTTTTCACAGTTGCGCAGCATGGATGCCAAAAAATGAAGTGTATCAGGAAATGCAATTAATTGGCTGATTATATTAAAGGAGTCACAAGAGAAGAAGTTTGGCCTAGAAAAATTAAATAAGATATAAAAAAAAAAAAGTGATCACTATTTAATTGATAAGTATTACCCAAGTATTTAAAATCAGCTATAAACAATAATAAACAATGTGCATTGAAGGTGATTTTCCCAATTTTTGAGAGAACTCTGTATCCTTTTTCTTTTCTTTTACATTTTTGGTGAGAATGTGGGCCCTGTGTATTGTAGGTTGAGTATTTGTAAATGTCGGTATTGTTACATGTTACGTGTGTCTTCTATGTCTCTTGATGTAAAGTAACGCAGAAATCCAGTCAGATACTAAACATTCAAGGGTTATTGAAGACTGACCAAACCTGAGGGAAAACAAAAAAAAAAAGACTCAAAGGGGCGGTGACCGATGACATAGAGGAGTGGGAGGAGAAAGGTGGGGCTTATAGGAAGATTGACAGCCTCCTCTCCTGAAGGAAATATATATATATTTTTTTTTTTTTGTTTAAAATTGAGTATGTTTATAGTACCTACATACACAATGTGATATACCTATACATTCTACATTGCATTTATTTGAATAATATCAATTTTGAGTGGATAACTTTATAATGATAATTTAGTGTAATCTAAAAATGCTAAAAAAGAAGACCGTTTTTTTTTTTTTTTCTTTTTCTATCTCTTTGGTAGTTTTGCTACTCTCAGATTATGATTAAATTGTTTTGAATTTATGAGGTTAAGAATTCAAGAGCCATGATAAAATATCAGAGAATCTATGGTAAGGTTGATGCTGAGTTATAAATGTAAGCTGGTTCCAAGTAATGTAAAGATGTAACACATAAGACAGGATATATAGTGACCACACGCAGAATGAATTCTACTACAATAAACCACTCGATCTGAGCTGTTGGTTCAGAAAGTAGAGTTGAAGGTATTCACTGAGATATGTAAGATATCTGAAGGTATGACACAATGAGTACGGGTACTCTTTTATTACCGCCCACAAGTATGGGCCTATTGGAGTAAGGTTTTCTTGAATCCTTGGGTGAACCAATCTGTAGTTTGTAATTCAAGTGTTCAAAGTCCTAGAGCTGCCAGAGAAGGTGGCCATCATAAAGATCAAACCAACATCAAGGAAACAACCTCAGAAGCCAAGGGGACTGAATGGTGAAGGAGGCTACCAAGGTTGCAGTGCTTTTTTTCTGGTTAGGTCTCTTGCAGGATGCATGCTGAGAGAGACCAATGGAAGAATAAAGAGGTGGTACAGGGCAAAGACGGCATCTGGAGAGTTGGTAAGAAACTGTGTGTGCCAGCAGTCTTGTACCCCATGGTAACATATATGGCCCCATACACTAAGCAGAAGGGAGCTATGTGTATAGTAATGTCCCTACATTGAGTGGCCTCAGGATTCAACAAAGCAGAAAGAAGGTTTGTACAGACTTCATTATTTACATCTGTTATGACCTAGGTAAAACAATAAAGGTACCTGACCAACACTTCGGAATTATCTTACCTGTTTCAGAGACTATGAGTAGACTTCATCTAACTGCCTAAGGTGGGCCAATATAAATATGTCCTTGCCTGACTGTACTGATTCCGTGACCATGGATACAGTGAATATGAGAGTCTGAGGCAGGATAATAGAGGAACATTTTTAAATATATATTCTTTCTAAATAATTCCTGATAAATATTATCTTGTTATTGGAGATTTTTTACTTTAAGTTAGTTACTAATTTGCTATCCAATGCTAGAGTAATCATATGTTCTTTAAAAGTTTCTAATTTTTGTGCAAAAGGGGGGAGGTGTTTCTAATTTTGTCTATGTTTCAGAACCAAGTCCAAAGTAGGTTCACCCATTTAAGAACTCTCAAGCAGATACCGGAGACGAGCCTGATAGTGTAAACAAGCAGAAGAGCTGTTTACTTTAACATTTAAGAGCCCTCTATAATCTAGGAAGCACAGAGCAAGGGAGAACCTGCCTGTCACATCTTTACAGCTTCATGTAAACATTTTCTTTTCCAGCTCACTGTGAACGTCTTATCAGCATCACAGAGCAGAGTATACCAAATCAAGGTCAAATGTACTTCTTAATAATAATGATTAGAATTGTAACTGAAGTGAAAAGTAGAAGCTTCCTTATAATTAAATAGAGCTAAATCATACTATAATGAGGTTATTGATTACCCTACAATGTTCCAGAGACACGTTTCTTAAAAATCAATAATCAAGACGTTTTTCCTACCGTGGTCATCTAAATAATTGTTACAATCATTAGTACACATATTAACTAATGGTCTACAACTAATATCCACATTAATACACTGACAGTGAAGTTGCAGAACTATATTTGAACATTGGGTAAAGTACACACAATTTGTGGTCCATTTATTTTAAATTAGGCTAGGTTCAGACTACGGAATTTCCGCCTGCAATTCCGCTTTGAAATTGCAGGCGGAAATTCCGCTTGCTAAAATGTATATAGTGTAGTGAATGGGTTTCCATTCACAAATTCACACTTCGGAATTTGTGAAGCGGAATTTGTGAACGGAAAATCCGCTTGGAAATTTCCGCCTGAATAATGGCGTTGCTCTTTCTTCAGGCGGAAATTCACGCGGAACACATTGCAGTCTATTGGAGACTGCAGTGTCCGCATGGTCCTAGCGCCGACTGATTCAGTCAGCGCTGGCCGCACTCAGAATCTCCGGGCGGAAATTTTCTGCCCGGAGATTCCATAGTCTGAACCTAGCCTTAAAGGTATGTTCTCCAATATATGATAATGGGGAGCACTTTACATTTTCTACATTTCAGCTGAGTCAACTTCCTGTTGACTCATGGAAATGAAGGGGGAGGGGTGTTTTGAATGTGTCATGCATTCTGATTGGATCAGAATGAAGTGGAGAGACATGAGTCTCCATTTTGATCCTGGCAGCCATATTTAAGCAGATGCATTCAAAACTTAACCCTAAATACCAAAATAATAAATGTTATTTAATTGAATATGAAATGGTGCATTACACTAACATATATTTCATATCCACACTCTGTATATAATCAGCTGTATACTGTATCACCCATAACACATGTGATTTTAACATTTAACAGAGTTTTAGAGTTGCACATAGTTTATTGCACTTTTTCAGGCCAAACATAAGTTAACATAATAGCAGCCATTTTAATAGACCTGCGATACCGCACACATTAACCTCTATTCTCATATACATTTCTTCACAACAACAAAATGTTCTCAAACACCATATCAGCTTTGTTTGGGGTCCTAGCTACAATGCCCTAAATAGTCCGACGTTAGCTATAAACAATGGTGCTGTTAGTTGTCACGAGGTCAAATTATCCTCTTAATTTTTGTTAAAACAAACCATGAGCTGTTCCGAGTATGCATGTTACACCCACATAAGTGACAAAATAGATAATTTCATGGGATAAAAGGTAATCCACGTTTGCAGTAATACATTTAGTAAATGTAAAATATTGCCAGATTAATGGAAATTCTGGAGTATGTAAACCTGCTTATGTTATTTTCAAGGATATGCAACAGGGGGGAGAATAGTAGCCCACGTACCCAGCTGCAGCACTGAACTCCTGTTCATACGGCATCAAAAGAGATAAACCCTTCAAGTTCGGGGGTGTTTTAAATCCAGAGGGCTGGTAACCCTTGTCTTCTTTCTCTCTCTCTCTCTTTCTCTGTTTTTCTCTGTTAAGAGCGCAATTTCCTAGTATTTTTTATTCCTAATTTTTTTTTCTTGTGTTTTTTTTTTTTTTTTTTTCCTCTCCTCAGTATAACTTATCTCTTTGGCTCACAGATACTGTTAAGTCACCTTTCTGTTTTGCATAATTTTGCCTTAACTACTTGTCAGACCCCGTAGAACATACTGTACTGTTTTTATCAGTTTAAAAGTGCTGCTTTTTAACCATTTTTGTCCCATTGGGTTAAATATAGATTGCATTCACAGACATCTAGTAGTGTTGGTACTTATTAGTAGCACCAGAAGAGTAGGACTAATATAGGAGTCCCTGGTGACGGATCAGTCTGGGTACAAAGGGGGTTGGTTCATAAGGAGCCGCTCATCTCAAACCAGTGAAGCATCCCATACCGGTTTTTCCACCTGAACCTGAGACTATTAGGCGGAATATATAGTAGGGGAAAAATAAAGTCTAATAATGTTTTTTCTAGGGGGGAATGATAAGGATGACTATTATGGTCTTGATTACTGATCAATATATATATTAGGGATCGACCGATATCGTTTTTTTTAGGGCTGATACCGATAATCTGTGGAGCCGATAATTTATACCGGAATATCGGTATAAGTCATCGGCTATTTCCCCCCCCCGGGACACCGCTGCAGATCATTGATTTAAAGCGGGCGCTTTAAATCAATGAACTGCAGCAGCTTTTGCAGTGCCATAGACCGCTGCCGCCCGCTTCACTACCCCTGCCTGTCCGGGGGTCCTGAGTCCTATCACCGCCACCGCGAAAGCCCCCCCCCCGCACCGCTCCGTGCCCCCTACCGCCCCGCAACCTCACCGCACCGGCCCCAATGCCTCTCCCATCCCCGGGGTCCACTCTACATCTGGCTCCAGTGGCGTCCTCCAAAGCTGTCACTGTGCGCACTGACGGTGACGTCTCGTCACGTCACTCGCCATTGCGCACAATGTAACGCAGGACGCAGCAGGAGCCCAAAGTAGCGTTGACCCCGGGAACAGGTAATTATAAAACCGGGGATGGGGGAGGCAATGGGGCCGGGGCGGTGCGGTGGTGGGTGCGACACGAGGCGGTGTGGCGGGTTGGTGGGGGGGCGGTCGCGGTGCGGTGGGGGCGGTACGGGGGGCGGGGCATTATCGGATTATCGGTAATTACCGATAATGCCCAAAATCGTGATTATCGGCCGATCCCTAATATATCACTCTCTCCTCTATATATATATATATATATATATATATATATATATATATATATATATACACACTAAGAGACATATCAGCTTGCTATTTGCTTGTGACTGAGATGAAGACCTTGGGACGAGGCCAAAAGAAGCAAGATAAAGAAGTTGGAAGTTAGAGACAAAACATTTGAAGAAATATAGACTGTGCAGAAGGACGAATACATCGGGAATTTTCTGGTAGAATAGTGAAATGGCAACATAAGTTACCTATGGCTAAGAAAGAAATGAATGCTTTATATATTTATTTATACAGACGCAATACTCAAATAACCAATCAAAATATAACATGATGATTTTGACATGATAACTAACCTCCACTTTCTGTCAAATGTAAAAACCAATGTACTTCCGTACAATAAACAGAACTACTTGGGAGAGCTCCATTGCCAGCATGCTGAGAAGGAGATATATACTAACATTTTGTCTGGTGGTTATTTCTTGTGTCGGCAGTATACAGCGGCAGTCACTCACATTTTAAAGGGAACCAATCATCAGATTTTACCCTATATAACGCTTGGCAAAGCGTTATATAGGGTAAAATCTTTATTTTCACCATTCCCGAGGGATGCTCCTGCCCCCAGGGATGATGAAGATATGAAGTTATAAACTAGTCACCGCCACCGCCGTAAGTCACCTGGGCGGGGAGCTCTTCTTCCCTACTCCCGTTCTTCGGCCGGCAGCGACGCCCCCTCCACTTGATTGATGGGCCACGTCATCACTCTGCTCCGTCTGTTCAGTGAGCGGAACGATGACGCGGCCCATCAATCAAGCGGAGGGGGCGTCGCTGCTGGGCGAAGAACGGGAGTAGGTGAGAAGAGCTCCCCGCCCAGGTGACTACTTACGGCGGCGGCGGTGACTAGTTTATAACTTCATATCTTCACCATCCCTGGGGGCAGCAGCATCCCCCGGGAATGGTGAAAATAAAGATTTTACCCTATATAACGCTTTGCCAAGTGTTATATAGGGTAAAATCTGATGATTGGTTCCCTTTAAGGCCTAATCAACAGCCAACCTTAACAGGACCACACAGTATCCCCCCTCTCTTTCCTCTCGGAAGGCTGAAAGACCATATCTCTCTATCCAGGGATAGATCAACCTCCCTACCATTGTCACCTATTTTAGTTGATGTGCCCCCCATATATCCACCCGTGCTAAAGCCCATACCACCATTCAAAGTCCCAGACAAATTATTTTTTTTATTCACTCCTTTATTCACCCTTACTGTAAGCTTCTCGTTCATACTGGCTGGACCGGTGTGTTCTGGTGCAGATTTTGTACCATCAGCATTGGGTACCAGGGCTGGAGCCACCGCCACAGGACAGGTCACCAGTCCCTTATACAAGGACCGGAAATCCTGCCTAGCCTGTTTATTAGTGGTACCAGCCCAATTTTTATTGACACCCTCCGCCTCATCAGTACTGGAGTTTTCTGCTCCTGGGCGCCGCTGATCAGGATAAGCAGTGGTAATACAAAATAAAAGGTTTTAGAACAGTCTATATGGGAGGTAAAGGCATCTTAGCCCCGGCAGCTCTTTCATGATGACACCGCTGCTCCAAAGGAATGGCAGTGCCGACGTTAAGAGACACCCGTGACTGAAGCTCCCTAAGCTGTCTCTGCTTTTCTTTTTCCATTGTCGCAAAGCGATCTTCGTTTAACAGTTTCTCTTTATATGGTCCACTATTCTCCAGAATAAACAATCTTCTTTTCTGCAGGTTTCTGATGTCAGCTTGAAGTTTTTTTTTTCTTTGCTGACCGCTCAGTCTTTTGCCGTTTGGGCATAGTGTCCAACAAAGCTTTAACTTCACGAACCTCCTCCTGGAGCTTATACAAGGTATTTCTTGCTTCCTCATACCCATGGAGGTATTCCGCAACCCGGGAGCTATAGGTGGTTCCAGGCTCTCAGGTCCTTGGCATTCCCCAATCCTCCTCACCTCCATGGGCATTCAACCTTGCTCCAGGAGGAGTGTCACAGACCACATTTCCAAAGGTTTCCACAGTACCTGTAGCAGAACCGGTATTTGCGGTTCCACAGCTTGTTAGAGCAGCCTTGCAGCTACTCTTAGTCTCCACAGGTTCAGGAGAGGTTGGAGATACATCGCTGTATCTTCTGGCAGAGCGCCTCAATCCAGGGACCTCTGAAAGGCTTCCTAATGTCAGTCCATCAACAGCTGTTTGCTGGCTTCCCCCGCAGACCTTGTTCGGGGGGCAGGTATTGGGGTTCTCCTCTCCTCACTCATACCGGAACACGTGCTCTCCCTCTGGGGAAGGAAGAACGATGTCTGACACGGATGACATGCAGAGCTCAGAGCACACACACCAAACGACTCACTCCACACTCAGCAGGCTCAAAGGAAGATGCTCCCTCTACTGGCCAGACTCCAGAGCTGTACTCACTATTCTGCTGGTGAGGTCACTGTGTACATACATTACATTACTTATCCTGTACTGATCTTGAGTTATATCCTGTATTATACTCCAGAGCTATACTCACTATTCTGCTGGTGAGGTCACTGTGTACATACATTACATTACTTATCCTGTACTGATCCTGAGTTATATCCTGTATTATACTCCAGAGCTGTACTCACTATTCTGCTGGTGAGATCACTGTGTACATACATTACATTACTTATCCTGTACTGATCCTGAGTTATATCCTGTATTATACCCCAGAGCTGTACTCACTATTCTGCTGGTGAGGTCACTGTGTACATACATTACTTATCCTGTACTGATCTTGAGTTATATCCTGTATTATACTCCAGAGCTGTACTCACTATTCTGCTGGTGAGGTCACTGTGTACATACATTACATTACTTATCCTGTACTGATCCTGAGTTATATCCTGTATTATACTCCAGAGCTGTACTCACTATTCTGCTGGTGAGATCACTGTGTATATACATTACATTACTTATCCTATACTGATCCTGAGTTATATCCTGTATTATACTCTAGAGCTGTACTCACTATTCTGCTGGTGAGGTCACTGTGTACATACATTACATTACTTATCCTGTACTGATCCTGAGTTATATCCTGTATTATACTCCAGAGCTGTACTCACTATTCTGCTGGTGAGGTCACTGTGTACATACATTACATTACTTATCCTGTACTGATCCTGTTATATCCTGTATTATACTCCAGAGCTGTACTCACTATTCTGCTGGTGAGGTCACTGTGTACATACATTACACTACTTATCCTGTACTGATCCTGTCCTGTATTATACCCCAGAGCTGTACTCACTATTCTGCTGGTGAGGTCACTGTGTACATACATTACACTACTTATCCTGTACTGATCCTGAGTTATATCCTGTATTATACCCCAGAGCTGTACTCACTATTCTGCTGGTGAGGTCACTGTGTACATACATTACATTACTTATCCTGTACTGATCCTGGGTTATATCCTGTATTATACTCTAGAGCTGTACTCATTATTCTGCTGGTGGATATAAAATAGCACTGTACTATGTATATAATGGAGGTTGTAGTATGGTACATATATAATAGCACTGTACTATGTATATAATGGAGGTTGTAGTATGGTATATATACACACACACACACAGTCATGGCTGTAAATGTTGTCCCCCCTGAAATTTTTCAAAAAGAATGAAGTATTCCTCACAGGAAAGGATTGCAGTAGCACATGTTTTGCTATACACATGTTTATTCCCTTTGTGTATATATATATATATATATATATATATATATAGATCTCCTCTCCTCTGTGTGTATATATATATATATATATAGATCTCCTCTCCTCTGTGTATATATATATATATATATATATATATATATATATATAGATCTCCTCTCCTCTGTATATATATATATATATATAGATCTCCTCTCCTCTGTATATATATATAGATCTCCTCTCCTCTGTATATATATATATATAGATCTCCTCTCTGTATATATATATATATTGCAGTAACACATGTTTTGCTATACACATGTTTATTCCCTTTGTGTGTATTGGAACTAAATCAAAAAGGGAGGAAAGAAAGCAAATTGGACATAATGTCACCGAACTCCAAAAATGTGTTGGACAAAATTATTGGCACCCTCAATTAATATTTGGTTGCACACCCTTAAGTGAAATCAGTGTCTTCCTATAACCATCAATAAGCTTCTTACACCTCTCAGCCGGAATGTTGGACCACTCTTCCATTACAAACTGCTCCAGGTCTCTCTTATTGGAAGGCGCCTTTTCCCAACAGCAATTTTAACCCCTTAACGATGCAGGACGTAAATGTACGTCCTAGTGAGCTGGTACTTAACGCACCAGGACGTACATTTACGTCCTAAGCATAACCGCGAGCATTGGAGCGATGCCCGAATCATGCGCAGCAGGTCCCGGCTGCTGATCGCAGTCAGGGACCCGCTGGTAATGGTGGACATCCGCGATCGTCCGCCATTAACCCCTCAGATGCCGTGATCAATACAGATCATGGAATCTGCAATACCGCGATCATTAAAATGGATGATTGGATCGCCCGCAGCGCAGGCGCGGCGATCCGATCATCCAGCATGGCGGCCGAAGGTCCCCTCACCTGGCTCCGCTGCCTTCCCGGCGTCTTCTGCTCTGATCTACCTTCCTGCAGACCAGAGCAGAAGATGACCGATAATACTGATCAGTGCTATGTCCTATACATAGCACTGAACAGGATTAGCAATCGAATGATTGCTATAAATAGTCCCCTATGGAGACTATTAAAGTGTAAAAATAAAGGTAAAAAAATAAAGTAAAAAGAAATGTGAAAACCCCCTCCCCCAATAAAAATGTAAATTGTCCCATTTTCCCTATTTCACCCCCAAAAAGTGTTAAAATATTTGATATACATATTTGGTATTACCGCGTGCGTAAAGATCTGAACTATTAAAATAAAATGTTAATGATCCGGTGAACGTAAAAAAATAAAAATAAAAAAATCCAAAATAGCTGCTTTTTAATAACATTTTCTTCCCACAAAAATTTATAAAAATTGGATTAAAAGTTTTATATAAGCAAATATGGTATCAATAAAAAGTATAGATCACGGTGCAAAAAATGAGCCCTCATACCGCCGCTTATACGGAAAAATGAAAAAGTTATAGGTCTTCAAAATAGGGGGATTTTAAATGAACTAATTTGGTTAAAAAGTATGCGATTATTTTTGTAAGCGCAACAGTAATAGAAACGTATGTTATCATGGGTATCATTTTAATCGTATTGACCCAAAAAATAAAGAACACACATCATTTTTACCGTAAATTGTACGGTGTGAAAACGAAACTTTCCAAAATTAGCAAAATTGCGGTTTTCTTTTTAATTACAACGGACAACTGGTCACGCAAAAAAAATAAGCCCTCATACTAGTCTGTGGATGAAAATATAAAAGAGTTAGGATTTTTTGAAGGCGAGGAGGAAAAAACGAAAACGTAAAAATAAAACTGCCTGCGTCCTTAAGGGGTTAAGATCTCTCCACAGGTGATCAATGGGATTTAGATCTGGACTCATTGCTGACACTTCAGAACTCTCCAGCGCTTTGTTCCCATCCATTTCTGGTGCTTTTTGATGTATGTTTGGGGTCATTGTCCTGCTGGAAGACCCAAGATCTCGGACACAAACCCAGCTTTCTGACACTGGGCTGTACAGAACGACCCAAAATCCATTGGTAATCCTCAGATTTCATGTCTTGTACACATTCAAGGCCCCCAGTGCCAGAGGCAGCAAAACAACCCAAAACATCACTGACCTCCCCCATATGTCACTGTAGGTTCTGTGCTCTTTTCTTTGTAGGCCTCATTCCGTTTTCGGTAAACAGTAGAATGATTTGCTTTACCAAAAAGCTCTATCTTGGTCTCATCTGTCCACAAGACATTTTCCCAGAAGGATTTTGGCTTACTCAAGTTTATTTTGGCAAAATCCTGGGTCTCCTAGATAGCATTTCATTTCATTTAAATTTGGACAGATAGTTTGCGCTGACACTGATGCTCCCTGAGCCTGCAGGACAGCTTGAATATCTTTGGAACTTGTTTGGGGCTGCTTATCCCCCATCAGGACTATCCTGTGTTGACAAATTTATCAATTTTTCTCTTCCGTCCACGCTCAGGGAGATTATCTACAGTGCCATGGGGTGTAAACTTCTTGATAATGTTGCGCACTGTGGACAAAGACAAATCTAGATCTCTGGAGATGGAAAAATATCAACAATCTCAAGGTTACAAGTCCTCAGACAGTTCTCTTCTCCTCTTTCTGTTCTCTTCTCCTCTTTCTGTTGTCCATGCTTAGTGTGACACACACAGACACACAATGCAAAGACTAAGTGAACTTCTCTCCTTTTTATCTGCTGTCAGGTGTGATTTTTATATTGCCCACACCTGTTACTTGCCCCAGGTGAGTATAAAGGAACATCACAGGCTGGAAAATCTTTTTTATCCACAATTATGAAAGGTGCCAATAATTTTGTCCAGACCATTTTTGGGGTTTGGGGACATTTTGTCCAATTTGCTTTTTTCCCTCCTTTTTTGGTTTAGTTCCAATACACACAAAGGGAATAAACATGTGTATAGCAAAACCTGTGTTACTGCAATATATATATATATATATATATATATATATATATATATATATATACAGAGGAGAGGAGATCTATATATATATATACAGAGGAGAGGAGATCTATATATATATATATATATATATATATATATATACAGAGGAGAGGAGATCTATATATATATATATATATATATATATACACAAAGGGAATAAACATGTGTATAGCAAAACATGTGTTACTGCAATATATATATATACAGAGGAGAGGAGATCTATATATATATATACAGAGGAGAGGAGATCTATATATATATATATATATATATATATATATATACACACAGAGGAGAGGAGATCTATATATATATATATACAGAGGAGAGGAGATCTATATATATATATATATATATATATATATATATATATACACACACAGAGGAGAGGAGATCTATATATATATATATATATATATATATATATATATATACAGAGGAGAGGAGATCTATATATATATATATATATATATATATACATACACAGAGGAGAGGAGATCTATATATATATATACAGAGGAGAGGAGATCTATATATATACACAGAGGAGAGGAGATCTATATGTATATATATATATATATATATATATATATACACACACAAAGGGAATAAACATGTGTATAGCAAAACCTGTGTTACTGCAATATATATATATATACAGAGGAGAGGAGATATATATATATATATATATATACAGAGGAGAGGAGATCTATATATATATATATATACAGAGGAGAGGAGATCTATATATATATATATATACAGAGGAGAGGAGATCTATATATATATATATACAGAGGAGAGGAGATCTATATATATATACAGAGAAGAGGAGATTTATATATATATATACAGAGGAGAGGAGATCTATATATATATACACAGAGGAGAGGAGATCTATATATATATACAGAGGAGAGGAGATCTATATATATATATATATATATATACAAAGGGAATAAACATGTGTATAGCAAAACCTGTGTTACTGCAATATATATATATACAGAGGAGAGGAGATATATATATATATATATATACAGAGGAGAGAAGATCTATATATATATATTTATATACAGAGGAGAGGAGATCTATATATATATATATATATATATATATATACAGAGGAGAGGAGATCTATATATATATACACAAAGGGAATAAACATGTGTATAGCAAAACCTGTGTTACTGCAATATATATATATACAGAGGAGAGGAGATCTATATATATATATACAGAGGAGAGGAGATCTATATATATATATATACAGAGGAGAGGAGATCTATATATATATACAGAGAAGAGGAGATCTATATATATATATACAGAGGAGAGGAGATCTATATATATACACAGAGGAGAGGAGATCTATATATATATATACAGAGGAGAGGAGATCTATATATATATATACAGAGGAGAGGAGATCTATATATATATATATATATATATATATATATATATATATATACAAAGGGAATAAACATGTGTATAGCAAAACCTGTGTTACTGCAATATATATATATACAGAGGAGAGGAGATCTATATATATATATATATATATATATACAGAGGAGAGGAGATCTATATATATATATATATATATATATATATATATATATATATATACAGAGGAGAGGAGATCTATATATATATACACAAAGGGAATAAACATGTGTATAGCAAAACCTGTGTACTGCAATATATATATATATTGCAGTAACACAGGTTTTATGGTATATATAATAGCACTGTACTGTGTATATAATGGGGGTTGTAGTATGGTGTATATAATAGCACTGTACTGTGTATATAATGGGGGTTGTAGTATGGTATATATAATAGCACTGTACTGTGTATATAATGGGGGTTGTAGTATGGTATATATAATAGCACTGTATTGTGTATATAATGGGGGTTGTAGTATGGTATATATAATAGCACTGTATTGTGTATATAATGGGGGTTGTAGTATGGTATATATAATAGCACTGTACTGTGTATATAATGGGGGTTGTAGTATGGTATATATAATAGCACTGTACTGTGTATATAATGGGGGTTGTAGTATGGTATATATAATAGCAGTGTACTGTGTATATAATGGGGGTTGTAGTATGGTGTATATAATAGCACTGTACTGTGTATATAATGGGGGTTGTAGTATGGTATATATATTAGCAGTGTACTGTGTATATAATGGGGGTTGTAGTATGGTATATATATTAGCAGTGTACTGTGTATATAATGGGGGTTGTAGTATGGTATATATAATAGCACTGTACTGTGTATATAATGGGGGTTGTAGTATGGTATATATAATAGCACTGTACTGTGTATATAATGGGAGTTGTAGTATGGTATATATAATAGCACTGTACTGTGTATATATTAGGAGTTGTAGTATGGTATATATAATAGCACTGTACTGTGTATATAATGGGGGTTGTAGTATGGTATATATAATAGCACTGTACTGTGTATATAATGGGGGTTGTAGTATGGTATATATAATAGCACTGTACTGTGTATATAATGGGGGTTGTAGTATGGTATATATAATAGCACTGTACTGTGTATATAATGGGGGTTGTAGTATGGTGTATATATTAGCACTGTATTGTGTATATAATGGGGGTTGTAGTATGGTATATATAATAGCACTGTACTGTGTATATAATGGGGGTTGTAGTATGGTATATATAATAGCATTGTACTGTGTATATAATGGGGGTTGTAGTATGGTATATATATTAGCACTGTACTGTGTATATAATGGGGGTTGTAGTATGGTATATATAATAGCACTGTACTGTGTATATAATGGGGGTTGTAGTATGGTATATATAATAGCACTGTACTGTGTATATAATGGGGGTTGTAGTATGGTATATATAATAGCACTGTACTGTGTATATAATGGGGGTTGTAGTATGGTATATATAATAGCACTGTACTGTGTATATAATGGGGGTTGTAGTATGGTATATATAATAGCACTGTACTGTGTATATAATGGGGGTTGTAGTATGGTATATATAATAGCACTGTACTGTGTATATAATGGGGGTTGTAGTATGGTATATATAATAGCACTGTACTGTGTATATAATGGGGGTTGTAGTATGGTATATATAATAGCACTGTACTGTGTATATAATGGGGGTTGTAGTATGGTATATATAATAGCACTGTACTGTGTATATAATGGGGGTTGTAGTATGGTATATATAATAGCACTGTACTGTGTATATATTAGGAGTTGTAGTATGGTATATATAATAGCACTGTACTGTGTATATAATGGGGGTTGTAGTATGGTATATATAATAGCAGTGTACTGTGTATATATTAGGAGTTGTAGTATGGTGTATATAATAGCACTGTACTGTGTATATAATGGGGGTTGTAGTATGGTGTATATAATAGCACTGTACTGTGTATATAATGGGGGTTGTAGTATGGTATATATAATAGCACTGTACTGTGTATATAATGGGGGTTGTAGTATGGTATATATAATAGACCTGTACTGTGTATATAATGGGGGTTGTAGTATGGTGTATATAATAGCAGTGTACTGTGTATATAATGGGGGTTGTAGTATGGTGTATATAATAGCACTGTACTGTGTATATAATGGGGGTTGTAGTATGGTATATATAATAGCACTGTACTGTGTATATAATGGGGGTTGTAGTATGGTATATATAATAGCACTGTACTGTGTATATAATGGGGGTTGTAGTATGGTATATATAATAGCACTGTACTGTGTATATATTAGGAGTTGTAGTATGGTATATATAATAGCACTGTACTGTGTATATAATGGGGGTTGTAGTATGGTATATATAATAGCACTGTACTGTGTATATAATGGGGGTTGTAGTATGGTGTATATAATAGCACTGTACTGTGTATATAATGGGGGTTGTAGTATGGTATATATAATAGCAGTGTACTGTGTATATAATGGGGGTTGTAGTATGGTATATATAATAGCAGTGTACTGTGTATATAATGGGGGTTGTAGTATGGTATATATAATAGCAGTGTACTGTGTATATAATGGGAGTTGTAGTATGGTATATATAATAGCACTGTACTGTGTATATAATGGGGGTTGTAGTATGGTATATATAATAGCAGTGTACTGTGTATATAATGGGGGTTGTAGTATGGTGTATATAATAGCACTGTACTGTGTATATAATGGAGGTTGTAGTATGGTATATATAATAGCACTGTACTGTGTATATAATGGGGGTTGTAGTATGGTATATATAATAGCACTGTACTGTGTATATAATGGGGGTTGTAGTATGGTATATATAATAGCACTGTACTGTGTATATAATGGGGGTTGTAGTATGGTATATATAATAGCACTGTACTGTGTATATAATGGGGGTTGTAGTATGGTATATATAATAGCACTGTACTGTGTATATAATGGGGGTTGTAGTATGGTATATATAATAGCACTGTACTGTGTATATAATGGGGGTTGTAGTATGGTATATATAATAGCACTGTACTGTGTATATAATGGGGGTTGTAGTATGGTATATATAATAGCACTGTACTGTGTATATAATGGGGGTTGTAGTATGGTATATATAATAGCACTGTACTGTGTATATATTAGGAGTTGTAGTATGGTATATATAATAGCACTGTACTGTGTATATAATGGGGGTTGTAGTATGGTGTATATAATAGCACTGTACTGTGTATATATTAGGAGTTGTAGTATGGTATATATAATAGCACTGTACTGTGTATATAATGGAGGTTGTAGTATGGTATATATAATAGACCTGTACTGTGTATATAATGGGGGTTGTAGTATGGTATATATAATAGCACTGTACTGTGTATATAATGGGGGTTGTAGTATGGTATATATAATAGACCTGTACTGTGTATATAATGGGGGTTGTAGTATGGTGTATATAATAGCACTGTACTGTGTATATAATGGGGGTTGTAGTATGGTATATATAATAGCACTGTACTGTGTATATAATGGGGGTTGTAGTATGGTGTATATAATAGCACTGTACTGTGTATATAATGGGGGTTGTAGTATGGTATATATAATAGCACTGTACTGTGTATATAATGGGGGTTGTAGTATGGTGTATATAATAGCACTGTACTGTGTATATAATGGGGGTTGTAGTATGGTATATATAATAGCACTGTACTGTGTATATAATGGGGGTTGTAGTATGGTATATATAATAGCACTGTACTGTGTATATAATGGGGGTTGTAGTATGGTGTATATAATAGCAGTGTACTGTGTATATAATGGGGGTTGTAGTATGGTGTATATAATAGCACTGTACTGTGTATATAATGGGGGTTGTAGTATGGTATATATAATAGCACTGTACTGTGTATATAATGGGGGTTGTAGTATGGTGTATATAATAGCACTGTACTGTGTATATAATGGGGGTTGTAGTATGGTATATATAATAGCACTGTACTGTGTATATAATGGGGGTTGTAGTATGGTATATATAATAGCACTGTACTGTGTATATAATGGGGGTTGTAGTATGGTATATATAATAGCACTGCACTGTGTATATAATGGGGGTTGTAGTATGGTATATATAATAGCACTGCACTGTGTATATAATGGGGGTTGTAGTATGGTATATATAATAGCACTGTACTGTGTATATAATGGGGGTTGTAGTATGGTATATATAATAGCACTGTACTGTGTATATAATGGGGGTTGTAGTATGGTGTATATAATAGCACTGTACTGTGTATATAATGGGGGTTGTAGTATGGTATATATAATAGCACTGTACTGTGTATATAATGGGGGTTGTAGTATGGTATATATAATAGCACTGTACTGTGTATATAATGGGGGTTGTAGTATGGTATATATAATAGCACTGTACTGTGTATATAATGGGGGTTGTAGTATGGTATATATAATAGCACTGTACTGTGTATATAATGGGGGTTGTAGTATGGTATATATAATAGCACTGTACTGTGTATATAATGGGGGTTGTAGTATGGTATATATAATAGCAGTGTACTGTGTATATAATGGGGGTTGTAGTATGGTGTATATAATAGCACTGTACTGTGTATATAATGGGGGTTGTAGTATGGTGTATATAATAGCACTGTACTGTGTATATAATGGGGGTTGTAGTATGGTATATATAATAGCACTGTACTGTGTATATAATGGGGGTTGTAGTATGGTATATATAATAGCACTGTACTGTGTATATAATGGGGGTTGTAGTATGGTATATATAATAGCACTGTACTGTGTATATAATGGGGGTTGTAGTATGGTATATATATTAGCAGTGTACTGTGTATATAATGGGGGTTGTAGTATGGTATATATAATAGCACTGTACTGTGTATATAATGGGGGTTGTAGTATGGTATATATAATAGCACTGTACTGTGTATATAATGGGGGTTGTAGTATGGTATATATAATAGCACTGTACTGTGTATATAATGGGGGTTGTAGTATGGTATATATAATAGCAGTGTACTGTGTATATAATGGGGGTTGTAGTATGGTATATATAATAGCAGTGTACTGTGTATATAATGGGGGTTGTAGTATGGTATATATAATAGCACTGTACTGTGTATATAATGGGGGTTGTAGTATGGTATATATAATAGCACTGTACTGTGTATATATTAGGGAGTTGTAGTATGGTATATATAATAGCACTGTACTGTGTATATAATGGGGGTTGTAGTATGGTGTATATAATAGCACTGTACTGTGTATATAATGGGGGTTGTAGTATGGTGTATATAATAGCACTGCACTGTGTATATAATGGGGGTTGTAGTATGGTATATATAATAGCACTGTACTGTGTATATAATGGGGGTTGTAGTATGGTGTATATAATAGCACTGTACTGTGTATATAATGGGGGTTGTAGTATGGTATATATAATAGCCCTGTACTGTGTATATAATGGGGGTTGTAGTATGGTGTATATAATAGCACTGTACTGTGTATATAATGGGGGTTGTAGTATGGTGTATATAATAGCACTGTACTGTGTATATAATGGGGGTTGTAGTATGGTATATATAATAGCACTGTACTGTGTATATAATGGGGGTTGTAGTATGGTATATATAATAGCACTGTACTGTGTATATATTAGGAGTTGTAGTATGGTGTATATAATAGCACTGTACTGTGTATATAATGGGGGTTGTAGTATGGTGTATATAATAGCACTGTACTGTGTATATAATGGGGGTTGTAGTATGGTATATATAATAGCACTGTACTGTGTATATAATGGGGGTTGTAGTATGGTATATATAATAGCACTGTACTGTGTATATAATGGGGGTTGTAGTATGGTATATATAATAGCACTGTACTGTGTATATAATGGGGGTTGTAGTATGGTGTATATAATAGCAGTGTACTGTGTATATAATGGGGGTTGTAGTATGGTATATATAATAGCACTGCACTGTGTATATAATGGGGGTTGTAGTATGGTATATATAATAGCACTGTACTGTGTATATAATGGGGGTTGTAGTATGGTATATATAATAGCACTGTACTGTGTATATAATGGGGGTTGTAGTATGGTATATATAATAGCACTGTACTGTGTATATAATGGGGGTTGTAGTATGGTATATATAATAGACCTGTACTGTGTATATAATGGGGGTTGTAGTATGGTGTATATAATAGCACTGTACTGTGTATATAATGGGGGTTGTAGTATGGTATATATAATAGCACTGTACTGTGTATATAATGGGGGTTGTAGTATGGTGTATATAATAGCAGTGTACTGTGTATATAATGGGGGTTGTAGTATGGTATATATAATAGCACTGTACTGTGTATATAATGGGGGTTGTAGTATGGTGTATATAATAGCACTGTACTGTGTATATAATGGGGGTTGTAGTATGGTATATATAATAGCAGTGTACTGTGTATATAATGGGGGTTGTAGTATGGTATATATAATAGCACTGTACTGTGTATATAATGGGGGTTGTAGTATGGTATATATAATAGCACTGTACTGTGTATATAATGGGGGTTGTAGTATGGTGTATATAATAGCACTGTACTGTGTATATAATGGGGTTGTAGTATGGTATATATAATAGCACTGTACTGTGTATATAATGGGGGGTTGTAGTATGGTATATATAATAGCAGTGTACTGTGTATATAATGGGGGTTGTAGTATGGTATATATAATAGCACTGTACTGTGTATATAATGGGGGTTGTAGTATGGTGTATATAATAGCACTGTACTGTGTATATAATGGGGGTTGTAGTATGGTATATATAATAGCACTGTACTGTGTATATAATGGGGGTTGTAGTATGGTATATATAATAGCACTGTACTGTGTATATAATGGGGGTTGTAGTATGGTATATATAATAGACCTGTACTGTGTATATAATGGGGGTTGTAGTATGGTATATATAATAGCAGTGTACTGTGTATATAATGGGGGTTGTAGTATGGTATATATAATAGCACTGTACTGTGTATATAATGGGGGTTGTAGTATGGTGTATATAATAGCACTGTACTGTGTATATAATGGGGGTTGTAGTATGGTATATATAATAGCACTGTACTGTGTATATATTAGGAGTTGTAGTATGGTATATATAATAGCACTGTACTGTGTATATATTAGGAGTTGTAGTATGGTATATATAATAGCACTGTACTGTGTATATAATGGGGGTTGTAGTATGGTATATATAATAGCACTGTATTGTGTATATAATGGGGGTTGTAGTATGGTATATATAATAGCACTGTACTGTGTATATAATGGGGGTTGTAGTATGGTATATATAATAGCACTGTACTGTGTATATAATGGGGGTTGTAGTATGGTATATATAATAGCACTGTACTGTGTATATAATGGGGGTTGTAGTATGGTATATATAATAGCACTGTACTGTGTATATAATGGGGGTTGTAGTATGGTATATATAATAGCACTGTACTGTGTATATAATGGGGGTTGTAGTATGGTGTATATAATAGCACTGTACTGTGTATATAATGGGGGTTGTAGTATGGTATATATAATAGCACTGTACTGTGTATATAATGGGGGTTGTAGTATGGTATATATAATAGCACTGTACTGTGTATATAATGGGGGTTGTAGTATGGTATATATAATAGACCTGTACTGTGTATATAATGGGGGTTGTAGTATGGTGTATATAATAGCACTGTACTGTGTATATAATGGGGGTTGTAGTATGGTATATATAATAGCACTGTACTGTGTATATAATGGGGGTTGTAGTATGGTATATATAATAGCACTGTACTGTGTATATAATGGGGGTTGTAGTATGGTGTATATAATAGCACTGTACTGTGTATATAATGGGGGTTGTAGTATGGTGTATATAATAGCACTGTACTGTGTATATAATGGGGGTTGTAGTACACACACAGGATCTGCAGACATAACACTAGACACATTGAGAATTTACACTGACAGGAAGGAGGCGGACGGAGAGGAGGAAATCACAACTAACGCCATTTCCGCTCTCACTGATATTTTTAGCCGTGTCCTCACATGACGGAGCCGCAAGTGCGCACTCATATCGCCCATAACTCGCATATCGCCCATAACTCGTATATCGCCCATAACTCGTATATCGCCCATAACTCGCATATCGCCCATAACTCGCATATCACCCATAATCCTGGTGGGTTTAGTAATTTCATTGTGCAAAACAAATGTCAGATATATTCACACCCAATACCCTAAAAAGCATTAAATACAAAGACTAAAGAAACACGTAAGTAACACAAACACCCATAGAACACTAGAGGATAATAATACCAGGTAATACAGTACAGGTGTATAGACTACACTAGAGGATAATAATACCAGGTAATACAGTACAGGTGTACAGACTACACTAGAGGATAATAATACCAGGTAATACAGTACAGGTGTACAGACTACACTAGAGGATACAGGTAATACCAGGTAATATAGTACAGGTGTATAGACTACACTAGAGGATAATAATACCAGGTAATACAGTACAGGTGTACAGACTACACTAGAGGATAATAATACCAGGTAATATAGTACAGGTGTACAGACTACACTAGAGGATACAGGTAATACCAGGTAATATAGTACAGGTGTACAGACTAAACTAGAGGATACAGGTAATACCAGGTAATATAATACAGGTGTACAGACTACACTAGAGGATAATAATACCAGGTAATATAGTACAGGTGTACAGACTACACTAGAGGATACAGGTAATACCAGGTAATATAGTACAGGTGTACAGACTACACTAGAGCATACAGGTAATACCAGGTAATACAGTACAGGTGTACAGACTACACTAGAGGATACAGGTAATACCAGGTAATATAGTACAGGTGTACAGACTACACTAGAGGATAATAATACCAGATAATATAGTACAGGTGTACAGACTACACTAGAGGATAATAATACCAGGTAATATAGTACAGGTGTACAGACTACACTAGAGGATAATAATACCAGGTAATATAGTACAGGTGTACAGACTACACTAGAGGATAATAATACCAGGTAATATAGTACAGGTGTACAGACTACACTAGAGGATACAGGTAATACCAGGTAATATAGTACAGGTGTACAGACTACACTAGAGCATACAGGTAATACCAGGTAATATAGTACAGGTGTACAGACTACACTAGAGCATACAGGTAATACCAGCTAATATAGTACAGGTGTACAGACTACACTAGAGCATACAGGTAATACCAGGTAATATAGTACAGGTGTACAGACTACACTAGAGCATACAGGTAATACCAGCTAATATAGTACAGGTGTACAGACTACACTAGAGCATACAGGTAATACCAGGTAATATAATGCAGGTGTACACACTACACTAGAGCATACAGGTAATACCAGGTAATATAGTACAGGTGTACAGACTACACTAGAGCATACAGGTAATACCAGGTAATATAATACAGGTGTACAGACTACACTAGAGCATACAGGTAATACCAGCTAATATAGTACAGGTTTACAGACTACACTAGAGCATACAGGTAATACCAGGTAATATAATGCAGGTGTACAGACTACACTAGAGCATACAGGTAATACCAGGTAATATAATGCAGGTGTACAGACTACACTAGAGGATACAGGTAATACCAGGTAATATAGTACAGGTGTACAGACTACACTAGAGCATACAGGTAATACCAGGTAATATAATGCAGGTGTACAGACTACACTAGAGCATACAGGTAATACCAGGTAATATAATGCAGGCGTACAGACTACACTAGAGGATACAGGTAATACCAGGTAATATAGTACAGGTGTACAGACTACACTAGAGCATACAGGTAATACCAGGTAATATAGTACAGGTGTACAGACTACACTAGAGCATACAGGTAATACCAGGTAATATAATGCAGGTGTACAGACTACACTAGAGCATACAGGTAATACCAGGTAATATAATGCAGGTGTACAGACTACACTAGAGCATACAGGTAATACCAGGTAATATAGTACAGGTGTACAGACTACACTAGAGCATACAGGTAATACCAGGTAACATAATGCAGGTGTACAGACTACACTAGAGCATACAGGTAATACCAGGTAATATAGTACAGGTGTACAGACTAACACTAGAGCATACAGGTAATACCAGGTAATATAATGCAGGTGTACAGACTACACTAGAGCATACAGGTAATACCAGGTAATATAATGCAGGTGTACACACTACACTAGAGGATACAGGTAATACCAGGTAATATAGTACAGGTGTACAGACTACACTAGAGCATACAGGTAATACCAGGTAATATAATGCAGGTGTACAGACTACACTAGAGGATACAGGTAATACCAGGTAATATAGTACAGGTGTACAGACTACACTAGAGCATACAGGTAATACCAGGTAATATAATGCAGGTGTACAGACTACACTAGAGGATACAGGTAATACCAGGTAATATAGTACAGGTGTACAGACTACACTAGAGGATAATAATACCAGGTAATATAGTACAGGTGTACAGACTACACTATAGGATACAGGTAATACCAGGTAATATAGTACAGGTGTACAGAATACACTATAGGATAAAGGTAATACCAGGTAATATAGTACAGGTGTACAGACTACACTAGAGGATAATAATACCAGGTAATATAGTACAGGTGTACAGACTACACTAGAGCATACAGGTAATACCAGGTAATATAGTACAGGTGTACAGACTACACTAGAGCATACAGGTAATACCAGGTAATATAATACAGGTGTACAGACTACACTAGAGGATACAGGTAATACCAGGTAATATAGTACAGGTGTACAGACTACACTAGAGCATACAGGTAATACCAGGTAATATAATACAGGTGTACAGACTACACTAGAGGATACAGGTAATACCAGGTAATATAGTACAGGTGTACAGACTACACTAGAGGATAATAATACCAGGTAATATAGTACAGGCGTAAAGACTACACTAGAGGATACAGGTAATATAATACAGAGGTACAGACTACACTAGAGGATACAGGTAATACCAGGTAATATAGTACAGGTGTACAGACTACACTAGAGCATACAGGTAATACCAGGTAATATAATACAGGTGTACAGACTACACTAGAGGATACAGGTAATACCAGGTAATATAGTACAGGTGTACAGACTACACTAGAGGATAATAATACCAGGTAATATAGTACAGGCGTAAAGACTACACTAGAGGATACAGGTAATATAATACAGGTGTACAGACTACACTAGAGGATACAGGTAATACAGGTAATATAGTACAGGTGTACAGACTACACTAGAGGATACAGGTAATATCAGGTAATATTATACAGGTGTACAGACTACACTAGAGGATACAGGTAATACCAGGTAATATAGTACAGGTGTAAAGACTACACTAGAGGATACAGGTAATATCAGGTAATATTATACAGGTGTACAGACTACACTAGAGCATACAGTAATACCAGGTAATATAGTACAGGTGTACAGAATACACTATAGGATAAAGGTAATACCAGGTAATATAGTACAGGTGTACAGACTACACTAGAGGATAATAATACCAGGTAATATAGTACAGGTGTACAGACTACACTAGAGCATACAGGTAATACCAGGTAATATAGTACAGGTGTACAGAATACACTAGAGGATACAGGTAATTACCAGGTAATATAGTACAGGTGTACAGACTACACCAGAGCATACAGGTAATACCAGGTAATATAGTACAGGTGTACAGAATACACTAGAGGATACAGGTAATACCAGGTAATATAGTACAGGTGTACAGAATACACTATAGGATAAAGGTAATACCAGGTAATATAGTACAGGTGTACAGACTACACTAGAGCATACAGGTAATACCAGGTAATATTATACAGGTGTACAGACTACACTAAAGGATAATACAAGGTAATATTGTACAGGTGTACAGACTACACTAGAGGATAATAATACCAGGTAATATAGTACAGGTGTACACACTACACTAAAGGATACAGGTAATATCAGGTAATATAGTACAGGTGTACAGACTACACTAGAGAATACAGGTAATACCAGGTAATATAGTACAGGTGTACAGACTACACTAGAGGATACAGGTAATATAGTACAGGTGTACAGATTACACTAGAGAATACAGGTAATACCAGGTAATATAGCAGAGGTGTACAGATTACACTAGAGGATACAGGTAATACAGTACAGGTGTACAGACTACACTAGAGGATACAGGTAATACCAGGTAATATAGTACAGATGTACAGACTACACTAGAGGATACAGGTAATACCAGGTAATATAGTACAGGTGTACAGACTACACTAGAGGATAATAATACCAGATAATATAGTACAGGTGTACAGACTACACTAGAGGATAATAATACCAGGTAATATAGTACAGGTGTACAGACTACACTAGAGGATAATAATACCAGGTAACATAGTACAGGTGTACAGACTACACTAGACGATAATAATACCAGGTAATATAGTACAGGTGTACACACTACACTAGAGGATACAGGTAATACCAGGTAATATAGTACAGGTGTACAGACTACAATAGAGGATAATAATACCAGGTAATATAGTACAGGTGTACAGACTACATTAGAGGATAATAATACCAGGTAATATAGTACAGGTGTACAGACTACCCTAGAGGATACAGGTAATACCATGTAATATAATACAGGTGTACTGACTACACTAGGGGATACAGGTAATACCAGGTAATATAGTACAGGTGCATAGACTACACTAGAGGATACAGGTAATATAGTACAGGTGTACAGAATACACTAAAGGATAATAATACCAGGTAATACATTACAGGTGTACAGACTACACTAGAGGAAAATAATACCAGGAAATATAGTACAGGTGTACGGACTACACTAGAGGATACAGGTAATACCAGGTAACATAATACAGGTGCACAGACTACACTAGAGGATACAGGTAATACCAGGTAATATAGTACAGGTGTACAGACTAAACTAGAGGATACTGGCAATACCAGGTAATATAGTGCAGGTGTACATAGTACACTAGAGGATACAGGTAATATAGTACAGGTGTACAGACTACACTAAAGGATACATGTAATACCAGGTAATATAGTACAGGTGTACAGACTACACTAGAGGATACAGGTAATATAGTACAGGTGTACAGACTACACTAGAGGATACAGGTAATACCAGGTAATATAGTAGAGGTGTACAGACTACACTAGAGGATACAGGTAATATAGTAGAGGTGTACAGACTACACTAGAGGATACAGTATACTAGGTAATATAGTACAGGTTTACAGACTACACTAGAGGATACAGGTAATACCAGGTAATATAGTACAGGTGTACAGACTACACTAGAGCATACAGGTAATACCAGGTAATATAGTACAGGTGTACAGACTACACTAGAGCATACAGGTAATACCAGGTAATATAATGCAGGTGTACAGACTACACTAGAGCATACAGGTAATACCAGGTAATATAATGCAGGTGTACAGACTACACTAGAGCATACAGGTAATACCAGGTAATATAGTACAGGTGTACAGACTACACTAGAGCATACAGGTAATACCAGGTAACATAATGCAGGTGTACAGACTACACTAGAGGATACAGGTAATACCAGGTAATATAGTACAGGTGTACAGACTACACTAGAGCATACAGGTAATACCAGGTAATATAATGCAGGTGTACAGACTACACTAGAGCATACAGGTAATACCAGGTAATATAATGCAGGTGTACACACTACACTAGAGGATACAGGTAATACCAGGTAATATAGTACAGGTGTACAGACTACACTAGAGCATACAGGTAATACCAGGTAATATAATGCAGGTGTACAGACTACACTAGAGGATACAGGTAATACCAGGTAATATAGTACAGGTGTACAGACTACACTAGAGCATACAGGTAATACCAGGTAATATAATGCAGGTGTACAGACTACACTAGAGGATACAGGTAATACCAGGTAATATAGTACAGGTGTACAGACTACACTAGAGGATAATAATACCAGGTAATATAGTACAGGTGTACAGAATACACTATAGGATACAGGTAATACCAGGTAATATAGTACAGGTGTACAGACTACACTATAGGATAAAGGTAATACCAGGTAATATAGTACAGGTGTACAGACTACACTAGAGGATAATAATACCAGGTAATATAGTACAGGTGTACAGACTACACTAGAGCATACAGGTAATACCAGGTAATATAGTACAGGTGTACAGACTACACTAGAGCATACAGGTAATACCAGGTAATATAATACAGGTGTACAGACTACACTAGAGGATACAGGTAATACCAGGTAATATAGTACAGGTGTACAGACTACACTAGAGCATACAGGTAATACCAGGTAATATAATACAGGTGTACAGACTACACTAGAGGATACAGGTAATACCAGGTAATATAGTACAGGTGTACAGACTACACTAGAGGATAATAATACCAGGTAATATAGTACAGGCGTAAAGACTACACTAGAGGATACAGGTAATATAATACAGGTGTACAGACTACACTAGAGGATACAGGTAATACCAGGTAATATAGTACAGGTGTACAGACTACACTAGAGCATACAGGTAATACCAGGTAATATAATGCAGGTGTACAGACTACACTAGAGCATACAGGTAATACCAGGTAATATAATGCAGGTGTACACACTACACTAGAGGATACAGGTAATACCAGGTAATATAGTACAGGTGTACAGACTACACTAGAGCATACAGGTAATACCAGGTAATATAATGCAGGTGTACAGACTACACTAGAGGATACAGGTAATACCAGGTAATATAGTACAGGTGTACAGACTACACTACAGCATACAGGTAATACCAGGTAATATAATGCAGGTGTACAGACTACACTAGAGGATACAGGTAATACCAGGTAATATAGTACAGGTGTACAGACTACACTAGAGGATAATAATACCAGGTAATATAGTACAGGTGTACAGACTACACTATAGGATACAGGTAATACCAGGTAATATAGTACAGGTGTACAGAATACACTATAGGATAAAGGTAATACCAGGTAATATAGTACAGGTGTACAGACTACACTAGAGGATAATAATACCAGGTAATATAGTACAGGTGTACAGACTACACTAGAGCATACAGGTAATACCAGGTAATATAGTACAGGTGTACAGACTACACTAGAGCATACAGGTAATACCAGGTAATATAATACAGGTGTACAGACTACACTAGAGGATACAGGTAATACCAGGTAATATAGTACAGGTGTACAGACTACACTAGAGCATACAGGTAATACCAGGTAATATAATACAGGTGTACAGACTACACTAGAGGATACAGGTAATACCAGGTAATATAGTACAGGTGTACAGACTACACTAGAGGATAATAATACCAGGTAATATAGTACAGGCGTAAAGACTACACTAGAGGATACAGGTAATATAATACAGGTGTACAGACTACACTAGAGGATACAGGTAATACCAGGTAATATAGTACAGGTGTACAGACTACACTAGAGCATACAGGTAATACCAGGTAATATAATACAGGTGTACAGACTACACTAGAGGATACAGGTAATACCAGGTAATATAGTACAGGTGTACAGACTACACTAGAGGATAATAATACCAGGTAATATAGTACAGGCGTAAAGACTACACTAGAGGATACAGGTAATATAATACAGGTGTACAGACTACACTAGAGGATACAGGTAATACAGGTAATATAGTACAGGTGTACAGACTACACTAGAGGATACAGGTAATATCAGGTAATATTATACAGGTGTACAGACTACACTAGAGGATACAGGTAATACCAGGTAATATAGTACAGGTGTAAAGACTACACTAGAGGATACAGGTAATATCAGGTAATATTATACAGGTGTACAGACTACACTAGAGCATACAGGTAATACCAGGTAATATAGTACAGGTGTACAGAATACACTATAGGATAAAGGTAATACCAGGTAATATAGTACAGGTGTACAGACTACACTAGAGGATAATAATACCAGGTAATATAGTACAGGTGTACAGACTACACTAGAGCATACAGGTAATACCAGGTAATATAGTACAGGTGTACAGAATACACTAGAGGATACAGGTAATACCAGGTAATATAGTACAGGTGTACAGACTACACTAGAGCATACAGGTAATACCAGGTAATATAGTACAGGTGTACAGAATACACTAGAGGATACAGGTAATACCAGGTAATATAGTACAGGTGTACAGAATACACTATAGGATAAAGGTAATACCAGGTAATATAGTACAGGTGTACAGACTACACTAGAGCATACAGGTAATACCAGGTAATATTATACAGGTGTACAGACTACACTAAAGGATAATACAAGGTAATATTGTACAGGTGTACAGACTACACTAGAGGATAATAATACCAGGTAATATAGTACAGGTGTACACACTACACTAGAGGATACAGGTAATATCAGGTAATATAGTACAGGTGTACAGACTACACTAGAGAATACAGGTAATACCAGGTAATATAGTACAGGTGTACAGACTACACTAGAGGATACAGGTAATATAGTACAGGTGTACAGATTACACTAGAGAATACAGGTAATACCAGGTAATATAGCAGAGGTGTACAGATTACACTAGAGGATACAGGTAATACAGTACAGGTGTACAGACTACACTAGAGGATACAGGTAATACCAGGTAATATAGTACAGATGTACAGACTACACTAGAGGATACAGGTAATACCAGGTAATATAGTACAGGTGTACAGACTACACTAGAGGATAATAATACCAGATAATATAGTACAGGTGTACAGACTACACTAGAGGATAATAATACCAGGTAATATAGTACAGGTGTACAGACTACACTAGAGGATAATAATACCAGGTAACATAGTACAGGTGTACAGACTACACTAGACGATAATAATACCAGGTAATATAGTACAGGTGTACACACTACACTAGAGGATACAGGTAATACCAGGTAATATAGTACAGGTGTACAGACTACAATAGAGGATAATAATACCAGGTAATATAGTACAGGTGTACAGACTACATTAGAGGATAATAATACCAGGTAATATAGTACAGGTGTACAGACTACCCTAGAGGATACAGGTAATACCATGTAATATAATACAGGTGTACTGACTACACTAGAGGATACAGGTAATACCAGGTAATATAGTACAGGTGCATAGACTACACTAGAGGATACAGGTAATATAGTACAGGTGTACAGAATACACTAAAGGATAATAATACCAGGTAATACATTACAGGTGTACAGACTACACTAGAGGTTACAGGTAATATAGTACAGGTGTACAGACTACACTAAAGGATAATAATACCAGGTAATACAGTACATGTGTACAGACTACACTAGAGGAAAATAATACCAGGAAATATAGTACAGGTGTACGGACTACACTAGAGGATACAGGTAATACCAGGTAACATAATACAGGTGCACAGACTACACTAGAGGATACAGGTAATACCAGGTAATATAGTACAGGTGTACAGACTA
Organism: Hyla sarda; assembly: GCF_029499605.1. NCBI lineage: Eukaryota > Metazoa > Chordata > Amphibia > Anura > Hylidae > Hyla > Hyla sarda. The sequence continues at coordinate 298,576 of NW_026607881.1, read as the reverse complement.
AACTAGAGGATACTGGCAATACCAGGTAATATAGTGCAGGTGTACATAGTACACTAGAGGATACAGGTAATATAGTACAGGTGTACAGACTACACTAAAGGATACATGTAATACCAGGTAATATAGTACAGGTGTACAGACTACACTAGAGGATACAGGTAATATAGTACAGGTGTACAGACTACACTAGAGGATACAGGTAATACCAGGTAATATAGTAGAGGTGTACAGACTACACTAGAGGATACAGGTAATATAGTAGAGGTGTACAGACTACACTAAAGGATAATAATACCAGGTAATACATTACAGGTGTAGAGACTACACTAGAGGATACAGGTAATATAGTACATGTGTACAGACTACACTAGAGGAAAATAATACCACGTAATATAGTACAGGTGTACAGACTACACTAGAGGATACAGGTAATACCAGGTAATATAATACAGGTGCACAGACTACACTAGAGGATACAGGTAATACCAGGTAATATAGTACAGGTGTACAGACTAAACTAGAGGATACAGGTAATACCAGGTAATATAATACAGGTGTACAGACTACACTAGAGGATAATAATACCAGGTAATATAGTGCAGGTGTACAGACTACACTAGAGGATACAGGTAATACCAGGTAATATAGTACAGGTGTACAGACTACACTAGAGGATACAGGTAATACCAGGTAATATAATACAGGTGTACAGACTACACTAGAAGATAATAATACAAGGTAATATAGTACAGGTGTACAGACTACACTAGAGGATACAGTATACTAGGTAATATAGTACAGGTTTACAGACTACACTAGAGGATACAGGTAATACCAGGTAATATAGTACAGGTGTACAGACTACACTAGAGGATACAGTTAATACCAGGTAATATAGTACAGGTGTACAGACTACACTAGAGGATACAGTATAATAGGTAATATAGTACAGGTTTACAGACTACACTAGAGGATACAGGTAATACCAGGTAATATAATACAGGTGTACAGACTACACTAGAGGATAATAATACCAGGTAATATAGTGCAGGTGTACAGACTACACTAGAGGATACAGGTAATACAGTACAGGTGTACAGACTACACTAGAGGATACAGGTAATACCAGGTAATATAATACAGGTGTACAGACTACACTAGAAGATAATAATACAAGGTAATATAGTACAGGTGTACAGACTACACTAGAGGATACAGTATACTAGGTAATATAGTACAGGTTTACAGACTACACTAGAGGATACAGGTAATACCAGGTAATATAGTACAGGTGTACAGACTACACTAGAGGATACAGTTAATACCAGGTAATATAGTACAGGTGTACAGACTACACTAGAGGATACAGGTAATATCAGGTAATATTATACAGGTGTACAGACTACACTAGAGGATACAGGTAATACCAGGTAATATAGTACAGGTGTAAAGACTACACTAGAGGATACAGGTAATATCAGGTAATATTATACAGGTGTACAGACTACACTAGAGCATACAGGTAATACCAGGTAATATAGTACAGGTGTACAGAATACACTATAGGATAAAGGTAATACCAGGTAATATAGTACAGGTGTACAAACTACACTAGAGGATAATAATACCAGGTAATATAGTACAGGTGTACAGACTACACTAGAGCATACAGGTAATACCAGGTAATATAGTACAGGTGTACAGAATACACTAGAGGATACAGGTAATACCAGGTAATATAGTACAGGTGTACAGACTACACTAGAGCATACAGGTAATACCAGGTAATATAGTACAGGTGTACAGAATACACTAGAGGATACAGGTAATACCAGGTAATATAGTACAGGTGTACAGAATACACTATAGGATAAAGGTAATACCAGGTAATATAGTACAGGTGTACAGACTACACTAGAGCATACAGGTAATACCAGGTAATATTATACAGGTGTACAGACTACACTAAAGGATAATACAAGGTAATATTGTACAGGTGTACAGACTACACTAGAGGATAATAATACCAGGTAATATAGTACAGGTGTACACACTACACTAGAGGATACAGGTAATATCAGGTAATATAGTACAGGTGTACAGACTACACTAGAGAATACAGGTAATACCAGGTAATATAGTACAGGTGTACAGACTACACTAGAGGATACAGGTAATATAGTACAGGTGTACAGATTACACTAGAGAATACAGGTAATACCAGGTAATATAGCAGAGGTGTACAGATTACACTAGAGGATACAGGTAATACAGTACAGGTGTACAGACTACACTAGAGGATACAGGTAATACCAGGTAATATAGTACAGATGTACAGACTACACTAGAGGATACAGGTAATACCAGGTAATATAGTACAGGTGTACAGACTACACTAGAGGATAATAATACCAGATAATATAGTACAGGTGTACAGACTACACTAGAGGATAATAATACCAGGTAATATAGTACAGGTGTACAGACTACACTAGAGGATAATAATACCAGGTAACATAGTACAGGTGTACAGACTACACTAGACGATAATAATACCAGGTAATATAGTACAGGTGTACACACTACACTAGAGGATACAGGTAATACCAGGTAATATAGTACAGGTGTACAGACTACAATAGAGGATAATAATACCAGGTAATATAGTACAGGTGTACAGACTACATTAGAGGATAATAATACCAGGTAATATAGTACAGGTGTACAGACTACCCTAGAGGATACAGGTAATACCATGTAATATAATACAGGTGTACTGACTACACTAGAGGATACAGGTAATACCAGGTAATATAGTACAGGTGCATAGACTACACTAGAGGATACAGGTAATATAGTACAGGTGTACAGAATACACTAAAGGATAATAATACCAGGTAATACATTACAGGTGTACAGACTACACTAGAGGTTACAGGTAATATAGTACAGGTGTACAGACTACACTAAAGGATAATAATACCAGGTAATACAGTACATGTGTACAGACTACACTAGAGGAAAATAATACCAGGAAATATAGTACAGGTGTACGGACTACACTAGAGGATACAGGTAATACCAGGTAACATAATACAGGTGCACAGACTACACTAGAGGATACAGGTAATACCAGGTAATATAGTACAGGTGTACAGACTAAACTAGAGGATACTGGCAATACCAGGTAATATAGTGCAGGTGTACATAGTACACTAGAGGATACAGGTAATATAGTACAGGTGTACAGACTACACTAAAGGATACATGTAATACCAGGTAATATAGTACAGGTGTACAGACTACACTAGAGGATACAGGTAATATAGTACAGGTGTACAGACTACACTAGAGGATACAGGTAATACCAGGTAATATAGTAGAGGTGTACAGACTACACTAGAGGATACAGGTAATATAGTAGAGGTGTACAGACTACACTAAAGGATAATAATACCAGGTAATACATTACAGGTGTAGAGACTACACTAGAGGATACAGGTAATATAGTACATGTGTACAGACTACACTAGAGGAAAATAATACCACGTAATATAGTACAGGTGTACAGACTACACTAGAGGATACAGGTAATACCAGGTAATATAATACAGGTGCACAGACTACACTAGAGGATACAGGTAATACCAGGTAATATAGTACAGGTGTACAGACTAAACTAGAGGATACAGGTAATACCAGGTAATATAATACAGGTGTACAGACTACACTAGAGGATAATAATACCAGGTAATATAGTGCAGGTGTACAGACTACACTAGAGGATACAGGTAATACCAGGTAATATAGTACAGGTGTACAGACTACACTAGAGGATACAGGTAATACCAGGTAATATAATACAGGTGTACAGACTACACTAGAAGATAATAATACAAGGTAATATAGTACAGGTGTACAGACTACACTAGAGGATACAGTATACTAGGTAATATAGTACAGGTTTACAGACTACACTAGAGGATACAGGTAATACCAGGTAATATAGTACAGGTGTACAGACTACACTAGAGGATACAGTTAATACCAGGTAATATAGTACAGGTGTACAGACTACACTAGAGGATACAGTATAATAGGTAATATAGTACAGGTTTACAGACTACACTAGAGGATACAGGTAATACCAGGTAATATAATACAGGTGTACAGACTACACTAGAGGATAATAATACCAGGTAATATAGTGCAGGTGTACAGACTACACTAGAGGATACAGGTAATACAGTACAGGTGTACAGACTACACTAGAGGATACAGGTAATACCAGGTAATATAATACAGGTGTACAGACTACACTAGAAGATAATAATACAAGGTAATATAGTACAGGTGTACAGACTACACTAGAGGATACAGTATACTAGGTAATATAGTACAGGTTTACAGACTACACTAGAGGATACAGGTAATACCAGGTAATATAGTACAGGTGTACAGACTACACTAGAGGATACAGTTAATACCAGGTAATATAGTACAGGTGTACAGACTACACTAGAGGATACAGTATACTAGGTAATATAGTACAGGTTTACAGACTACACTAGAGGATACAGGTAATACCAGGTAATATAGTACAGGTGTACAGACTACACTAGAGGATACAGGTAATACCAGGTAATATAGTACAGGTGTACAGAATACACTATAGGATACAGGTAATACCAGGTAATATAGTACAGGTGTACAGACTACACTAGAGGATACAGGTAATACCAGGTAATATAATGCAGGTGTACAGACTACACTAGAGGATAAGAATACCAGATAATACAGTACAGGTGTACAGACTACACTAGAGGATAATAATACCAGGTAATATAGTACAGGTGTACAGACTACACTAGAGGATACAGGTAATAGCAGGTAATATAGTACAGGTGTACAGACTACACTAGAGGATACAGGTAATACCAGGTAATATAATGCAGGTGTACAGACTACACTAGAGGATAAGAATACCAGATAATACAGTACAGGTGTACAGACTACACTAGAGGATAATAATACCAGGTAATATAATACAGGTGTACAGACTACACTAGAGGATACAGGTAATACCAGGTAATATAGTACAGGTGTACAGACTACACTAGAAGATAATAATACAAGGTAATATAGTACAGGTGTACAGACTACACTAGAGGATACAGTATACTAGGTAATATAGTACAGGTTTACAGACTACACTAGAGGATACAGGTAATACCAGGTAATATAGTACAGGTGTACAGACTACACTAGAGGATACAGTTAATACCAGGTAATATAGTACAGGTGTACAGACTACACTAGAGGATACAGTATACTAGGTAATATAGTACAGGTTTACAGACTACACTAGAGGATACAGGTAATACCAGGTAATATAGTACAGGTGTACAGACTACACTAGAGGATACAGGTAATACCAGGTAATATAGTACAGGTGTACAGAATACACTATAGGATACAGGTAATACCAGGTAATATAGTACAGGTGTACAGACTACACTAGAGGATACAGGTAATACCAGGTAATATAATGCAGGTGTACAGACTACACTAGAGGATAAGAATACCAGATAATACAGTACAGGTGTACAGACTACACTAGAGGATAATAATACCAGGTAATATAGTACAGGTGTACAGACTACACTAGAGGATACAGGTAATAGCAGGTAATATAGTACAGGTGTACAGACTACACTAGAGGATACAGGTAATACCAGGTAATATAGTACAGGTGTACAGACTACACTAGAGGATAATAATACCAGGTAATATAGTACAGGTGTACAGACTACACTAGAAGATACAAGTAATATAATACAGGTGTACAGACTACACTAGAGGATACAGGTAATACCAGGTAATATAGTACAGGTGTACAGACTACACTAGAGGATACAGGTAATACCAGGTAATATAGTACAGGTGTACAGACTACACTAGAGGATACAGGTAATACCAGGTAATATAGTACAGGTGTACAGACTACACTAGAGGATACAGGTAATACCAGGTAATATAGTACAGGTGTACAGAATACACTAGAGGATACAGGTAATATAGTACAGGTGTACAGACTACACTAGAGGATAATAATACCAGGTAATATTGTACAGGTGTACAGACTACACTAGAGGATAATAATACCAGGTAATATAGTACAGGTGTACAGACTACACTAGAGGATACAGGTAATACCAGGTAATATAGTAGAGGTGTACAGACTACACTAGAGGATACAGGTAATATAGTACAGGTGTACAGACTACACTAGAGCATACAGGTAATACCAGGTAATATAGTAGAGGTGTACAGACTACACTAGAGGATACAGGTAATATAGTACAGGTGTACAGACTACACTAGAGGATAATAATACCAGGTAATATAGTACAGGTGTACAGACTACACTAGAGGATACAGGTAATACCAGGTAATATAGTACAGGTGTACACACTACACTAGAGGATACAGGTAATACCAGGTAATATAGTACAGGTGTACAGACTACACTAGAGCATACAGGTAATACCAGGTAATATAGTACAGGTGTACAGACTACACTAGAGCATATAGGTAATACCAGGTAATATAATACAGGTGTACAGACTACACTAGAGCATATAGGTAATATAGCATCATTGTGGTGTACCAGACCTATAAAGGTAAATGCAGTAATACCAAGTAATATACATAATACCAGGTAGCATAGCAGACATGCACAGGTAACATAGGTAATTTCAGGTAATACAGCAGAGTTGAGCAGGTAACAGAGGTAATACTAGGTAGCATAGTAGAGTTAGACAGGTAATATAGGGTAAGCAGCCAGACGAGCAGTGAATATAAATGGCGGCTGAATAAATCATGAGCATCCAGCTGGAGCAGAGTTCACAACCTTTTCCACTTGGAAGCGAAACGATGTCAGTGCAGCCGCAGCGCGATCGTGACTCCGCTACAATTAATAATGTTTCCGTCTTTAATTACAGCACAAATGAGCGGGTTTATTATTATTAAAGGATGCTGAGTACAATATACGGGAGCGCCGCACGGAGATAAACCCAAAGGGGGGGGGGGTTCTCATTGGAATAACCTCTTTTTTTGGTATTAAAAAGTCGCACATTTTTGCATAATGGATGAAAAGTCACAAGAGTTTCGCACAAATCATTTAGTCTCTCTAGAGAAAACAACACGAATGTCATGCGGCCCGGTTCGCTTTTTGCATCAGTCGTGATTTGTCAAATGCGACTACGACCACGCATGGAAACTTGACGACATTTAAGCTACTTTGCTGTTCATGAAAAACGTGCCCAGGCATACGGGGTTAAAAAAGAACTAGATTCACACACAGAATGATAAATTCCCCTTAAAGCAGTGGTTTCAAACTGTGGCCCTCCAGATGTTGCAAAATACCCCGATAGCCGAACACCTCCTGTCTGCCTTCTTCAGAGGATCGACACTGTCCCTGAAAGGTAAATCAAGGCTTTCCTCTCATCTCATCCCCTTTGTGCAGTCTTCACACTTTAGTCCTCAAGATGTTGCAGAAATTCAACTCCCAGCATGCTCAGACAGCCTAATACCTGCCTTCTCCAGAGGATGCACACTGTCCCTGAAAGGTAAATCAAGGATACCCACTCATCTCATCCCTCTGTGCAGTCTTCAAACTGTAGTCCTCAAGATGTTGCAAATCTTCAACTCCCAGCATGCCCGGACAGCCGTTGGCTGTCCGGGCATGCTGGGAGTTGAAGTTTTGCAACATTTGGAGGGCCACAGTCTGAGACCACTGCCTTAAAGAGTCCATCCACCAGGACAACCAACACCATCACCACCACAGCTTCTGCGTTAAGCCTTCTGAGACTACTGAAGACCTGCAGAGATACAGCTTAAGCTTTCCTACTATTACAGCACTCAATTTACCAGTCAGGACGCTGTGAAATGTATAAGGACCGCCCACGAGGAGCAATCACAGCAACCATATTGCATTTTAACGGTCGTTTACAGAAAATAGCAATAATTTTTTATACCGTACAAGATGGAGTTGACTCAAGGGCCTAAAAAAGAATCCAGATAGAGCTCTCACCCCCTCCTCGCTATATTCACTCGACAAGGATCCATTAGTGACGGCGCCCTCTAGTGTCCAAGACATCTGGTTTAAAAAATCATGGATGGGTGACTCCTCTCAGAGTCGGCAGTAGAGGTTTATGGATGGTGGAGAATGATAAAATGAGGAAAGTGATAAACGACCATGTGACCTCAAACAACTCCAACCATCAATTCATTGGATTAGGAGTCCACCTATATCCAACATGGGGCTCCAATCTTCATCAACCACCAGCTGGATACGCAGCCAGAAACCATCATAATCCTGGCATACAGCCGTAGGCGGGGGCCAATGTGACGAGAAGCATCATGGCCGTCACCTACATGGTGAGGGTGTCCCAGGGAGACAACCAGAAGAGGAGACCTGAACTCACCATTTCCTGTTTGCGCCTCCTGCCTGGACGACCCACTTTCTTGACGGACCCCCCAACATCCTGCCTGTCTTCTTTGCTTTTCTGCTCCTTGGCATCATCTTCTCCCTGGTAATAAAAATATAGGAGGTTCATCAGATAAAACACAAGGGTGGGAAATAACCTGATCATATATTATATATAGCGCGGTATATGATTTTATCACCTGATCATATATTATACAGTCCAGTATATAATATCATTATCACCTGATCATATATTATACAGTCCAGTATATAATATCATTATCACCTGATCATATATTATACAGTCCAGTATATAATATCATTATCACCTGATCATATATTATACAGTCCAGTATATAATATCATTATCACCTGATCATATATTATACAGTCCAGTACATGATATCATTATCACCTGATCATATATTATACAGTCCAGTATATAATATCATTATCACCTGATCATATATTATACAGTCCAGTATATAATATCATTATCACCTGATCATATATTATACAGTCCAGTATATAATATCATTATCACCTGATCATATATTATACAGTCCAGTACATGATATCATTATCACCTGATCATATATTATACAGTCCAGTATATAATATCATTATCACCTGATCATATATTATACATTCCAGTATATAATATCATTATCACCTGATCATATATTATACAGTCCAGTATATAATATCATTATCACCTGATCATATATTATACAGTCCAGTATATAATATCATTATCACCTGATCATATATTATACAGTCCAGTATAAGATATTATCACCTGATCATATATTATACAGTCTAGTATATAATATCATTATCACCTGATCATATATTATACAGTCCAGTATATGATATTATCACCTGATCACATATTATACAGTCCAGTATATGATATCATTATCACCTGAACATATATTATACAGTCCAGTATATGATATCATCACCTGATCATATATTATATATAGCGCGGTATATGATATTATCACCTGATCATATATTATACAATCCAGTATATGATATCACCTGATCATATATTATACAGTCCAGTATAAGATATTATCACCTGATCATATATTATACAGTCCAGTATATGATATCACCTGATCATATATTATACAGTCCAGTATAAGATATTATCACCTGATCATATATTATACATTCCAGTATATAATATCATTATCTGATCATATATTATACAGTCCAGTATATGATATTATCACCTGATCATATATTATACAGTCCTGTATATGATATCATTATCACACGGTCATGTAGTATACAGTCCAGTATAAGATATTATCACCTGATCATATATTATACAGTCCAGTATATGATATCATTATCACACGGTCATGTAGTATACAGTCTAGTATATGATATTATCACCTGATCATATATTATACAGTCCAGTATATGATATCATTATCACACGGTCATGTAGTATACAGTCCAGTATAAGATATTATCACCTGATCATATATTATACATTCCAGTATATAATATCATTATCTGATCATATATTATGCAGTCTAGTATATGATATCATCACATGGTCATGTAATATACAGTCCAGTATATGATATCATTATCTGATCATATATTATACAGTCTCGTATATGACATCATTATCACACGGTCATGTAGTATACAATCTAGTATTGGAGATAATTATCAGATCATATATCATACAGTCCAGTATATGATATCATTATCCCATGGTCATGTAGTATACAGTCCAGTATATAATATCATTATCACCTGATCATATATCATACAGTCCAGTACATATCATTATCTGATCATATATTATACAGTCCAGTATATGATATCATTATCACATGGTCATGTAGTATACAGTCCAGTATATAATATAATTATCATATATTATACAGTCCAGTATTTGATATCATTATCACATGGTCATGTAGTATACAGTCCAGTATATGATATCATTATCTGATCATATATTATACAGTCCAGTATATGATATCATTATCACACGGCCATGTAGTATACAGTCCAGTATATAATATCATTATCACCTCATCATATATTATACAGTCCAATATATGATATCATTATCTGATCATATATTATACAGTCTAGTATATGATATCATTATCACACGGTCATGTAGTATACAGTCCAGTATATGATATTATCTCCTGATCATATATCATACAGTCCAGTATATGATATCATTATCACATGGTCATATATTATACAGTCCAGTATATGATATTATCACCTGATCATATATTATACAGTCCTGTATATGATATCATTATCACATGGTCATGTAGTATACAGTCCAGTATATAATATTATCACCTGATCATATATTATACAGTCCTGTATATGATATCATTATCACATGGTCATATATTATACAGTCCAGTATATGATATTATCACCTGATCATATATTATACAGTCCTGTATATGATATCATTATCACACGGTCATGTAGTATACAGTCCAGTATATGATATTATCTCCTGATCATATATCATACAGTCCAGTATATGATATCATTATCACATGGTCATATATTATACAGTCCAGTATATGATATTATCACCTGATGATATATTATACAGTCCTGTATATGATATCATTATCACATGGTCATGTAGTATACAGTCCAGTATATGATATTATCACCTGATCATATATTATACAGTCCAGTATATGATATCATTATCACATGGTCATATATTATACAGTCCAGTATATGATATTATCACCTGATCATATATTATACAGTCCTGTATATGATATCATTATCACATGGTCATGTAGTATACAGTCCAGTATATGATATTATCACCTGATCATATATTATACAGTCCTGTATATGATATCATTATCACATGGTCATGTAGTATACAGTCCAGTATAAGATATTATCACCTGATCATATATTATACAGTCCTGTATATGATATCACCTGATCATATATTATACAGTCTGGTATATGATATCATTATCACACGGTCATGTAGTATACAGTCCAGTATATGATATCATTATCTGATCATATATTATACAGTCTAGTATATGATATCATTATCACACGGTCATGTAGTATATAGTCCAGTATATGATATTATCTCCTGATCATATATCATACAGTCCAGTATATGATATCATTATCACATGGTCATATATTATACAGTCCAGTATATGATATTATCACCTTATATATTATACAGTCTGGTATATGATATCATTATAACACGGTCATGTAGTATACAGTCCAGTATATGATATTATTATCTGATCATATATTATACAGTCCAGTATATGATATTATCACCTGATCATATATTATACAGTCCTGTATATGATATCATTATCACATCGTCATGTAGTATACAGTCCAGTATATGATATTATCACCTGATCATATATTATACAGTCCTGTATATGATATCACCTGATCATATATTATACAGTCTGGTATATGATATCATTATCACATGGTCATGTAGTATACAGTCCAGTATATGATATTATTATCTGATCATATATTATACAGTCCAGTATATGGTATCATTATCACCTGATCATATATTATACAGTCCAGTATATGATATCATTATCACATGGTCATGTAGTATATAGTCCAGTATATGATATTATCACCTGATCATATATTATACAGTCCAGTATATGATATCATTATCACATGGTCATGTAGTATACAGTCCAGTATATGATATTATCACCTGATCATATATTATACAGTCCAGTATATGGTATCATTATCACATGGTCATGTAGTATATAGTCCAGGCCCATAATATATTGGTATACACTGGTGAGGTTATACAGAGGCCGGTATAGTCAGCAGAAGCTCCTGAGATGTGGGATCTAGGTCACTGCCCAGCGGGCGCTAACACTAAACACACACACTGGGCCGTGTTATGACAAGGGGGCGGTATAATCTCCGGGCAGCTGTCCTCATGACCACAGGATGAATATGTGCGGAGGATACAGAATTCCACCTATTATTAGGAGCATACATAGGACCCCGTGCTGAGACACCCTGTAACCCTCCAGAGCTGCACTCACAATACTGCTTCCTCAGGGTACAAGAAGTGATAGAGACGAGTCAGCACAAGTCTATTAGAGGAGACCGGATCACCAGGGGCCACGTGCCGCTCATTGTCTTCACGATTTATTTAAAGGGAATGGCAGCGGCTGCCAAGGATTTCTAGAAGCGTTTCCATCTGACTGAGGCCGCGTGTTCTCGGTTATGGAGGAGAACCTGCTGAGTGACAATAAGCAATGGTCAAGAAAAGAACATGGCGCAAGAGAAGAGCCACAAAGACTTCTGCTCCTTACCTCTTCAGCTAGCCGATCAACAAATGGTTAATCCCCCCCAAACTTATAGTAATAAGTAGGATCCTGAGCAGCGGGATCTACCAGGGACTAAAGTATGGGTGATCTTATCTAACCCGTCCTCACTCTTCTGCAGAGGATCACAGGATCCCGGTGTATTAGTGGATCACAGGATCCCGGTGTATTAGAGGATCACAGGATCCTGGTGTATTAGAGGATCACAGGATCCTGGTGTATTAGAGGATCACAGGATCCTGGTGTATTAGAGGATCACAGGATCCTGGTGTATTAGAGGATCACAGGATCCTGGTGTATTAGAGGACCACAGGATCCTGGTGTATTAGAGGATCACAGGATCCTGGTGTATTAGAGGATCACAGGATCCTGGTGTATTAGAGGATCACAAGATCCTGGTGTATTAGAGGATCACAGGATCCTGGTGTATTAGAGGATCACAAGATCCCGGTGTATTAGAGGATCACAAGATCCCGGTGTATTAGAGGATCACAAGATCCCGGTGTATTAGAGGATCACAGGATCCCGGTGTATTAGAGGACCACAGGATCCTGGTGTGATAGAGGATCACAGGATGCTGGTGTATTAGAGGATCACAGGATGCTGGTGTATTAGAGGATCACAGGATCCTGGTGTATTAGAGGATCACAGGATCCTGGTGTATTAGAGGATCACAGGATCCTGGTTTATTAGAGGATCACAGGATCCTGGTGTATTAGAGGACCACAGGATCCTGGTGTATTAGAGGACCACAGGATCCTGGTGTATTAGAGGACCACAGGATCCTAGTGTATTAGAGGATCACAGGATCCTGGTGTATTAGAGGATCACAGGATCCTGGTGTATTAGAGGATCACAGGATCCTGGTATATTAGAGGATCACAGGATCCTGGTGTATTAGAGGATCACAGGATCCTGGTGTATTAGAGGATCACAGGATCCTGGTGTATTAGAGGATCACAGGATCCTGGTGAATTAGAAGATCACAGGATCCTGGTGTATTAGAGGATCACAGGATCCTGGTGTATTAGAGGATCACAGGATCCTGGTGTATTAGAGGATCACAGGATCCTGGTGTATTACAGGATTCTGGTGTATTAGGGGACCACAGGATCCTGGTGTATTAGAGGACCACAGGATCCTGGTGTATTAGAGGATCACAGGATCCTGGTGTATTAGAGGATCACAGGATCCTGGTGTATTAGAGGATCACAGGATCCTGGTGTATTAGAGGATCACAGGATCCTGGTGTATTAGAGGATCACAGGATCCTGGTGTTATAGAGGATCACAAGATCCCGGTGTATTAGAGGATCACAAGATCCCGGTGTATTAGAGGATCACAAGATCCTGGTGTATTAGAGGATCACAGGATCCCGGTGTATTAGAGGACCACAGGATCCTGGTGTGATAGAGGATCACAGGATGCTGGTGTATTAGAGGATCACAGGATGCTGGTGTATTAGAGGATCACAGGATCCTGGTGTATTAGAGGATCACAGGATCCTGGTGTATTAGAGGATCACAGGATCCTGGTTTATTAGAGGATCACAGGATCCTGGTATATTAGAGGATCACAGGATCCTGGTGTATTAGAGGATCACAGGATCCTGGTGTATTAGAGGATCACAGGATCCTGGTGTATTAGAGGATCACAGGATCCTGGTGAATTAGAAGATCACAGGATCCTGGTGTATTAGAGGATCACAGGATCCTGGTGTATTAGAGGATCACAGGATCCTGGTGTATTAGAGGATCACAGGATCCTGGTGTATTACAGGATTCTGGTGTATTAGGGGACCACAGGATCCTGGTGTATTAGAGGACCACAGGATCCTGGTGTATTAGAGGATCACAGGATCCTGGTGTATTAGAGGATCACAGGATCCTGGTGTATTAGAGGATCACAGGATCCTGGTGTATTAGAGGATCACAGGATCCTGGTGTATTAGAGGATCACAGGATCCTGGTGTTATAGAGGATCACAAGATCCCGGTGTATTAGAGGATCACAAGATCCCGGTGTATTAGAGGATCACAAGATCCTGGTGTATTAGAGGATCACAGGATCCCGGTGTATTAGAGGACCACAGGATCCTGGTGTATTAGAGGATCACAGGATCCTGGTGTATTAGAGGATCACAGGATCCTGGTGTATTAGAGGATCACAAGATCCTGGTGTATTAGAGGATCACAGGATCCCGGTGTATTAGAGGACCACAGGATCCTGGTGTATTAGAGGATCACAGGATCCTGGTGTATTAGAGGATCACAGGATCCTGGTGTATTAGAGGATCACAGGATCCTGGTGTATTACAGGATTCTGGTGTATTAGGGGACCACAGGATCCTGGTGTATTAGGGGACCACAGGATCCTGGTGTATTAGGGGACCACAGGATCCTGGTGTATTAGAAGATCACAGGATCCTGGTGTATTAGAAGATCACAGGATCCTGGTGTATTAGAAGATCACAGGATCCTGGTGTATTAGAAGATCACAGGATCCTGGTGTATTAGAAGATCACAGGATCCTGGTGTATTAGAAGATCACAGGATCCTGGTGTATTAGAAGATCACAGGATCCTGGTGTATTAGAAGATCACAGGATCCTGGTGTATTAGAGGATCACAGGATCCTGGTGTATTAGAGCATCACAGGATCCTGGTGTATTAGAGCATCACAGGATCCTGGTGTATTAGAGCATCACAGGATCCTGGTGTATTAGAGCATCACAGGATCCTGGTGTATTAGAGCATCACAGGATCCTGGTGTATTAGAGCATCACAGGATCCTGGTGTATTAGAGCATCACAGGATCCTGGTGTATTAGAGCATCACAGGATCCTGGTGTATTAGTGGATCACAGGATGCTGGTGTATTAGAGGATCACAGGATGCTGGTGTATTAGAGGATCACAGGATGCTGGTGTATTAGAGCATCACAGGATCCTGGTGTTATAGAGGATCACAAGATCCTGGTGTATTAGAGGATCACAGGATCCTGGTGTATTAGAGGACCACAGGATCCTGGTGTATTAGAGGATCACAGGATCCTGGTGTATTAGAGGACCACAGGATCCTGGTGTATTAGAGGATCACAGGATCCTGGTGTATTAGAGGATCACAGGATCCTGGTGTATTAGAGGATCACAGGATCCTGGTGTATTAGAAGATCACAGGATCATGGTGTATTAGAGGATCACAGGATCCTGGTGTATTAGAGGATCACAGGATCCTGGTGTATTAGAAGAGCACAGGATCCTGGTGTATTAGAGGATCACAGGATCCTGGTGTATTAGAGGATCACAGGATCCTGGTGTTATAGAGAATCACAAGATCCTGGTGTATTAGAGGATCACAGGATCCTGGTATTATAGAGGATCACAGGACCCTGGTGTATAAGAGGATCACAAGATCATGGAGTATTAGAAGATCACAGAATTCTGGTGTATTAGAGGATCACAGGATCCTGGTGTATTAGAGGATCAGAGGATCCTGGTGTTATAGAGGATCACAGGATTCTGGTGTATTAGAGGATCAGAGGATCCTGGTGTATTAGAGGATCACAGGATCCTGGTGTATTAGAGGATCAGAGGATCCTGGTGTTATAGAGGATCACAGGATTCTGGTGTATTAGAGGATCACAGGATCCTGGTGTATTAGAGGATCACAGGATCCTGGCGTATTAGAGGATCACAGGGTCCTGGTGTATTAGAGGATCACAGAATTCTGGTGTATTAGAGGATCACAGAATTCTGGTGTATTAGAGGATCACAGGATCCTGGTGTATTAGAAGATCACAGGATCCTGGTGTATTAGAGGATCACAGGGTCCTGGTGTATTAGAGGATCACAGGATCTAAGATGGTGATAGACATCCAGAGAGCAGATCTTGTTACTGATACATTCCCATCAGGTTCCTTATTAGAATTTATTTATTCCGACATGTTTCCCCCATCATATATACACATGGCCTCCTCAGGGAATATTGAGTGGGTGTCCCAACTATTGAGTGTAGTCGTCAGCTAATTGTGATTATGGCCAGAACGTACGTTCTCTACCACCAGGGAGGCCTCTACGTTCTCTCACACTCAGTTTTCTACTCTTGGCTCCTCACCAGCTAAATCTTTACTGCAAAACGGAGTCAAACCAGGTAACAGAGACTGTGAGAGGCCAAAGGAAACCCCACCTCCGAGTGCAGCTCATATAACATCTGACTCCAAGAGCAGCGCTCATGTATCAGGATGAGAAACACCAGCTGTAAGCTGAACTGAGAGGGAGATGACAGAGAAGTATGCTGGAGATAAGCGGCACAGAGGAAAAAGCATCAGAACAGAGGACAGAAGCGGGAATCCAGGAGGGACATAAGTGCAACGAGGAGACACAGGAGCTCAGAGAGAACAGAGACAGGAGCTCAGAGAGGACAGAGACAGGAGCTCAGAGAGGACAGAGACAGGAGCTCAGAGAGAACAGAGACAGGAGCTCAGAGAGGACAGAGTAAGGAGCTCAGAGAGGACAGAGACAGAAGCTCTGAGAGGACAGAGACAGGAGCTCAGAGAGGACAGAGTCAGGAGTTCAGAGAGAACAGAGACAGGAGCTCAGAGAGAACAGAGAAAGGAGCTCAGAGAGGACAGAGACAGGAGCTCAGAGAGGACAGAGACAGGAGCTCAGAGAGGACAGAGACAGGAGCTCAGAGAGGACAGAGTCAGGAGCTCAGAGAGGACAGAGACAGGAGCTCAGAGAGGACAGAGACAGGAGCTCAGAGAGGACAGAGTCAGGAGCTCAGAGAGGACAGAGTCAGGAGCTCAGAGAGGACAGAGACAGGAGCTCAGAGAGGACAGAGACAGGAGCTCAGAGAGGACAGAGACAGGAGCTCCGAGAGGACAGAGACAGAAGCTCTGAGAGGACAGAGACAGGAGCTCAGAGAGGACAGAGTCAGGAGCTCAGAGAGAAAAGAGACAGGAGCTCAGAGAGAACAGAGACAGGAGCTCAGAGAGAACAGAGACAGGAGCTCAGAGAGGACAGAGACAGGAGCTCAGAGAGGACAGAGACAGGAGCTCAGAGAGGACAGAGTCAGGAGCTCAGAGAGAACAGAGACAGAAGCTCAGAGAGGACAGAGACAGGAGCTCAGAGAGAACAGAGACAGGAGCTCAGAGAGGACAGAGACAGGAGCTCAGAGAGGACAGAGACAGGAGCTCAGAGAGGACAGAGTCATGAGCTCAGAGAGATCAGAGACAGGAGCTCAGAGAGAACAGAGACAGAAGCTCAGAGAGGACAGAGACAGGAGCTCAGAGAGGACAGAGACAGGAGCTCAGAGAGGACAGAGACAGGAGCTCAGAGAGGACAAAGACAGAAGCTCAGAGAGGACAGAGACAGGAGCTCAGAGAAGACAGAGACAGGAGCTCAGAGAGGACAAAGACAGAAGCTCAGAGAGGACAGAGACAGGAGCTCAGAGAGGACAGAGTCAGGAGCTCAGAGAGAACAGAGACAGAAGCTCAGAGAGGACAGAGACAGGAGCTCAGAGAGAACAGAGACAGGAGCTCAGAGAGGACAGAGACAGGAGCTCAGAGAGGACAGAGACAGGAGCTCAGAGAGGACAGAGTCAGGAGCTCAGAGAGATCAGAGACATGAGCTCAGAGAGAACAGAGACAGGAGCTCAGAGAGGACAGAGACAGGAGCTCAGAGAGGACAAAGACAGAAGCTCAGAGAGGACAGAGACAGAAGCTCAGAGAGGACAGAGACAGGAGCTCAGAGAGGACAAAGACAGAAGCTCAGAGAGGACAAAGACAGAAGCTCAGAGAGGACAGAGACATATCTATAGAGAAACGAGACAACAGAAGGGACAGAGAAAAAACTATAGGGAAATCAGAAGACAGAACGGACAGAAGTACAGAAAAATTGGGAGAAGTCAGAAGGGACATGTAGGGGATATAGAGAAAAAGAGAACATAGAGGGGACAGAAGAAGATAAAGGAAGTGGCAGAGAGAAGGCACAGAGCAGGATGTGGACTAAGATAAATTGGCTGGAATAGGAGGTGGTTATACAGTACAGTCATGTAGAGCGCCCCCTTATATTGAGGGATGGGTCTGGTGCGGTAAGTCTGTGAGATGGGGGGGGGGGATAATATAACCGTGGACCAGTCACCCGCTCGGTGCTGAAGCCCCCTTTATTCTCCCAGCACAGAGCGGTATTGGCAGGTGACGTGTAAATATCTGGATAATGGGAAACACATGTGCCGGTGAATGGAGAGGGTTTACGGCGCTGGTGAGCCCTGCGGTGAATTTGGCCGCAGTGTCAAACATCTGGCCGTCTCCTCCACCCACCACCTACACTATTTGTCTTTACATTTTCCCTTTACTGTAACCTCTCGGCTGCCAGGAGAAAGCACTATTCATAGGAGAGTGTAGCTGTGGCGTAGCATGTGTCATGCTATACAGATGTAGCAGAGCTGGGACAACTTGTGGTGAACTCACAATGTATAATATGTGGTGTTACATAAGACGGAGCGTAAACCTAGTAGAATTTGCTCATCTTTCAACACAATGTACAAACAATACAACCTAAAACAATACCTGACATATTCAGCACTGCTACATCACTGCTTATCCTTCATATAAGATAGACATAGTTATAAGGCTATCCTTCATATAAGGTAGGGATAGGTATAAGGCTATCCTTCATATAAGGTAGGGATAGGTATAAGGCTATCCTTCACATAAGGTAGGGATAGGTATAAGGCTATCCTTCATATAAGGTAGGGATAGGTATAAGACTATCCTTCATATAAGGTAGGGATAGGTATAAGGCTCTCCTTCATATAAGGTAGGGATAGGTATAAGACTATCCTTCATATAAGATAGACATAGTTATAAGGCTATCCTTCATATAAGATAGAGATAGGTATAAGGCTATCCTTCATATAAGGTAGGGATAGGTATAAGGCTATCCTTCATATAAGATAGAGATAGGTATAAGGCTATCCTTCATATAAGGTAGGGATAGGTATAAGGCTATCCTTCATATAAGGTAGGGATAGGTATAAGACTATCCTTCATATAAGATAGACATAGTTATAAAGCTATCCTTCATATAAGGTAGGGATAGGTATAAGACTATCCTTCATATAAGATAGACATAGTTATAAGGCTATCCTTCATATAAGGTAGGGATAGGTATAAGGCTATCCTTCATATAAGGTAGGGACTAGGACTATTCAGACTATCGGGCAGACTAGATAGGCCAAATGGTTCTTATCTGCCGACACATTCTGTGTTTCTATGAGGTATTCCCACATGAGCCACAAATATCCCCTATGACCATCCAAAGATATCTCTATAGCCTCATAACACCATCCACCAGACATGACCATCACCTCCTAAACATCAACACTCAACACCTCAAGACTGCTATAAAACATCTCCATGACCCCCATGGCCGTCAACATATATCACTATCATCTCAAGACCATCACCAAACATCACCATAACCTAAAGACCGCTATAAAACCTCACCATAACCTCAAGACCACTCAAGAACTCAAAACCAACACCAAAAAAATCCCCATCCCTGTATAACTATGACCATACACCGTCATGGCCTCATAACCATTATAAGAAATCATCTTGACATCACTAGACATCACCCCATGTCCTCATAACCATCCACCAGACATGACCATTACCTTCTAACCATTAACACTCATCACCTCAAAACCACACGACATCACCGTAACCTCAAGACCACTATAAAATATCACCCCAACCTTAAGACCACTATCAAACATCATCATAGCCTCAAGACCAATATGAAACATCACCATGACCTCATAACCATCAGCAGACATCACCGTGACCTCATAACCATCAGCAGACATCACCGTGACCTCATAACCATCAGCAGACATCACCGTGACCTCATAACCATCAGCAGACATCACCATGACCTCACCATGACCTCATAACCCTCAGCAGACATCACTTTGACCTCATAACCATCAGCAGACATCACCATGACCTCATAACCCTCAGCAGACATCACCATGACCTCATAACCATCAGCAGACATCACCATGACCTCATAACCATCAGCAGACATCACCATGACCTCATAACCCTCAGCAGACATCACTTTGACCTCATAACCATCAGCAGACATCACCATGACCTCATAACCCTCAGCAGACATCATCATGACCACATAACCCTCAGCAGACATCACTGTGACCTCATAACCCTCAGCAGACATCACTGACCCCATAACCATCAGCAGACATCACTGTGATCTCATAACCATCAGCAGATATCACTGACCTTATAACCATCAACAGACAACACTGTGACCTCCTAACCCTCAGCAGACATCACTGCGACTTCATAACTATCAGCAGACATCACTGTGACCTCATAACCATCAGCAGAAATCACTGTGATCTCATTACCATCAGCAGATATCACTGACCTCATAACCATCAACAGACATAAC
Source organism: Hyla sarda (assembly GCF_029499605.1). Taxonomy (NCBI): domain Eukaryota; kingdom Metazoa; phylum Chordata; class Amphibia; order Anura; family Hylidae; genus Hyla; species Hyla sarda. Next base: position 277,227 of record NW_026607881.1, on the reverse strand, counting down.
TGTGACCTCATAACCCTCAGCAGACATCACTGTGACCTTATAACCCTCAGCAGACATCACTGTGACCTCATAACCCTCAGCAGACATCACCATGACCTCATAACCATCAGCAGACATCACTGTGATCTCATAACCATCACCAGACATCACTGCAACCTCATAACCCTCAGCAGACATCACTATGACCTCATAACCATCACCAGACATCACTGCAACCTGATAACCCTCAGCAGACATCACTGTGACCTCATAACCCTAAGCAGACATCACTGTGACCTCATAACCCTCAGCAGACATCACTGTGACTTCATAACTATCAGCAGACATAACTGTGACCTCATAACCCTCAGCAGACATCACTGCGACTTCATAACTATCAGCAGACATAACTGTGACCTCATAACCCTCAGCAGACATCACTGTGACCTCATAACCCTCAGCAGACATCACTGTGACCTCATAACCCTCAGCAGACATCACCATGACCTCATAACCCTCAGCAGACATCACTGTGACCTCATAACCAACACCAGACATCACTGCAACCTCATAACCCTCAGCAGACATCACTGTGACCTCATAACTCTAAGCAGACATCACTGTGACCTCATAACCCTCAGCAGACATCACTGTGACCTCATAACCCTCAGCAGACATCACTTTGACCTCATAACCATCAGCAGACATCACTGCGACTTCATAACTATCAGCAGACATAACTGTGACCTCATAACCCTCAGCAGACATCACTGTGACCTCATAACCCTCAGCAGACATCACTGCGACTTCATAACTATCAGCAGACATAACTGTGACCTCATAACCCTCAGCAGACATCACTGTGACCTCATAACCCTCAGCAGACATCACTGTGACCTCATAACCCTCAGCAGACATCACCATGACCTCATAACCCTCAGCAGACATCACTGTGACCTCATAACCAACACCAGACATCACTGCAACCTCATAACCCTCAGCAGACATCACTGTGACCTCATAACTCTAAGCAGACATCACTGTGACCTCATAACCCTCAGCAGACATCACTGTGACCTCATAACCCTCAGCAGACATCACTGTGATCTCACAACCATCGGCAGACATCAACCTGACCTCATAACCATCAGCAGACATCACTGTGACCTCATAACCCTCAGCAGACATCACTGTGACCTCATAACCCTAAGCAGACATAACTGTGACCTCATAACCCTCAGCAGACATCACTGTGACCTCATAACCCTCAGCAGACATCACTGTGATCTCACAACCATCGGCAGACATCAACCTGACCTCATAACCATCAGCAGACATCACTGTGATCTCATAACCCTCAGCAGACATCACTGTGACCTCATAACCATCAGCAGACATCACCATGACCTCATAACCCTCAGCAGACATCACTTTGACCTCATAACCATCAGCAGACATCACTGCGACTTCATAACTATCAGCAGACATAACTGTGACCTCATAACCCTCAGCAGACATCACTGTGACCTCATAACCCTCAGCAGACATCACCATGACCTCATAACCCTCAGCAGACATCACTGTGACCTCATAACCAACACCAGACATCACTGCAACCTCATAACCCTCAGCAGACATCACTGTGACCTCATAACTCTAAGCAGACATCACTGTGACCTCATAACCCTCAGCAGACATCACTGTGACCTCATAACCCTCAGCAGACATCACTGTGATCTCATAACCCTCAGCAGACATCACTGTGACCTCATATCCATCAGCAGACATCACTGTGACCTCATAACCATCAGCAGACATCACTGTGACCTCATAACCCTCAGCAGACATCACCATGACCTCATAACCATCAGCAGACATCACTGTGACCTCATAACCCTCAGCAGACATCACTGTGACCTCATAACCCTCAGCAGACATCACTGTGATCTCACAACCATCGGCAGACATCAACCTGACCTCATAACCATCAGCAGACATCACTGTGATCTCATAACCCTCAGCAGACATCACTGTGACCTCATAACCATCAGCAGACATCACCATGACCTCATATCCATCAGCAGACATCACCATGACCTCATAACCCTCAGCAGACATCACTTTGACCTCATAACCATCAGCAGACATCACTGTGACCTCATAACCCTCAGCAGACATCACTGTGACCTCATAACCCTCAGCAGACATCACTGTGACCTCATAACCCTCAGCAGACATCACTGTGATCTCACAACCATCGGCAGACATCAACCTGACCTCATAACCATCAGCAGACATCACTGTGATCTCATAACCCTCAGCAGACATCACTGTGACCTCATAACCATCAGCAGACATCACCATGACCTCATATCCATCAGCAGACATCACCATGACCTCATAACCCTCAGCAGACATCACTTTGACCTCATAACCATCAGCAGACATCACTGTGACCTCATAACCCTCAGCAGACATCACTGTGACCTCATAACCCTCAGCAGACATCACTGTGACCTCATAACTATCGGTCCTAATTGCTGAGTCCTGGAGAGACTTCAGCACCATATGTAATAACCTTCAGGGACCGTATTCCTAGACATATCTTCTAGTAATATTCAATCTTGGGGCAGCACAAATGAGTCACATATAATAACTTCCCATGATCGTATCTTTATTGTAAAACAATATGATGTAACTATTCCGTAATGATAGTAAAGGGCGAGCAGGGTCGGAGGGGGAATCTTGACCCATTAACTAAAATGATTCTCAGGAATAATAAAAGTCTTCCAGACAAATATCTGCTTTACATGGTGCTTCTTCTGATCTCACGAGCTCTATTGTTGTCTACTAAGCCAAGTACCTCCAATACAAACCATATAAAAATAATAATATACATCAAAGTACCCCCCAGGCTACATCATACATTCTGCTGATCTACTGAAATTGAAGGAGAACAATGCAAGTACCTGTGGAAGCACGATGTGTACCCCGGGGTGCACATACCACAGGCTGAATCTAGGCTCTAGATGTCCGGTTCAGTCCTATGTTCTACAGTTTGGCCAGGACAGTAATATAATCTTCCTATGGGACAGTCAAATGCTTTGGTTCTCTGCTCGGCCAGTCAATCCCTCTGGTTCTGTGTTGGGCCGGTCTGACTTCAATTTTCTAGTCCTAAATATTCAGCCTTAATCTCTTGTTGGGTCACCGTGATCCTCTGGTTCTCCATTGGAAAGATTCGGTCTCCTGGTCCTCTGATAAACCAGAGCAGTCCTCTGGACCTCTTCAAGTCCATGCTCATCCTTATGTTGGGCTACTTCAACTTCCTCAACTACCTGAACTTGCCAGGCCAGTTCAGCTCTCAGGTCCTCTCCTGGGTCACTACAAAGGACTTCACAGCGATCCACAGGTCCTTATCTGAGAAAGTCTGAACCACATGTCCTCCTCTAGTATAGATTGAGCCATGAGTCTCCCTCGGGGACAGAATGATCCACAGGTCCTCATCTGGGATAGTCTGAAGCACAGGTCCTTCTCTGGGATAGTCTGAAGCACAGGTCCTCCTCTGGGATAGTCTGAAGCACAGGTCCTCCTCTGGGATAGTCTGAAGCACAGGTCCTCCTCTGGGATAGTCTGAGGCACAGGTCCTCCTCTGGGATAGTCTGAAGCACAGGTCCTCCTCTGGGATAGTCTGAAGCACAGGTCCTCCTCTGGGATAGCCTGAACCACAGGTCCTTCCCTGGGATAGTCTGAACCACAGGTCCTCCTCTGGGATAGTCTAAAGCACAGGTCCTCCTCTGGGATAGCCTGAACCACAGGTCCTCCTCTGGGATAGCCTGAACCACAGGTCCTCCTCTGGGATAGCCTGAACCACAGGTCCTCCTCTCGGATAGCCTGAACCACAGGTCCTTCTCTGGGATAGCCTGAACCACAGGTCCTCCTCTGGGATAGTCTGAAGCACAGGTCCTCCTCTGGGATAGTCTGAAGCACAAGTCCTCCTCTGGGATAGCCTGAAGCACAGGTCCTTCCCTGGGATAGTCTGAACAACAGGTCCTCCTCTGGGATAGTCTGAACCACAGGTCCTCCTCTGGGATAGTCTAAAGCACAGGTCCTCCTCTGGGATAGTCTAAAGCACAGGTCCTCCTCTGGGATAGCCTGAACCACAGGTCCTCCTCTGGGATAGCCTGAACCACAGGTCCTCCTCTGGGATAGCCTGAACCACAGGTCCTCCTCTGGGATAGCCTGAACCACAGGTCCTCCTCTGGAATAGTTTGAAGCACAGGTCCTCCTCTGGGATAGCCTGAACCACAGGTCCTCCTATGGGATAGCCTGAACCACAGGTCCTCCTATGGGATAGCCTGAACCACAGGTCCTCCTATGGGATAGCCTGAACCACAGGTCCTCCTCTGGAATAGTTTGAAGCACAGGTCCTCCTCTGGGATAGTCTGAAACACAGGTCCTCCTCTGGGATAGTCTGAAGCACAGGTCCTCCTCTGGGATAGTCTGAAGCACAGGTCCTCCTCTGGGATAGTCTAAAGCACAGGTCCTCCTCTGGGATAGTCTGAAGCACAGGTCCTCCTCTGGGATAGTGTGAACCACAGGTCCTCCTCTGGGATAGCCTGAACCACAGGTCCTCCTCTGGAATAGCCTGAACCACAGGTCCTTCTCTGGGATAGTGTGAAGCACAGATCCTCCTCTGGGATAGCCTGAACCACAGGTCCTCCTCTGGAATAGCCTGAATCACGTCCTCCTCTGGAATAGCCTGAACCACAGGTCCTCCTCTGGAATAGCCTGAACCACAGGTCCTCCTCTGGGATAGCCTGAAGCACAGGTCCTCCTCTGGGATAGTCTGAAGCACAGGTCCTCCTCTGGGATAGTATGAAGCACAGGTCCTCCTCTGGAATAGCTTGAACCACAGGTCCTCCTCTGGGATAGTCTGAAATACAGGTCCTCCTCTGGGATAGTCTGAAGAACAGGTCCTCCTCTTGGGATAGTCTGAACCACAGGTCCTCCTCTGGGATAACCTGAACCACAGGTCCTACTCTGGGATAACCTGAACTTCAGGTCCTCCTCTGGGATAGCCTGAACCACAGGTCCTCCTCTGGGATAGTCTGAAGCACAGGTCCTCTCCTCTGGAATAGCCTGAACCACAGGTCCTCTCCTCTGGAATAGCCTGAACCACAAATCCTCCTCTGGAATAGCCTGAACAACAGGTACTTCTCTGGGATAGTCTGAAGCACAGGTCCTCCTCTGGGATAGTCTGAAGCACAGGTCCTCCTCAGGGATAGTTTGAAGCACAGGTCCTTCTCTGGGATAGTCTGAAGCACAGGTACTTCTCAGGGACAGTCTGAACCACAGGTACTTCTCTAGGATAGTCTTAACTAGAAGAGCTTACCCCTGAGGACAGCTCAATATATACCAAAATACACTCAATAAAAACCATAGGTTCTCCCCTCTTATAGGATAAATCACAGGTTCTCCCCTCTTATAGGATAAATCACAGGTTCTCCTCTCTTACAGCCTAAATCACAGGTTCTCCTCTCCTATAGCCTAAAGAACAAGTTCTCCTCTCTTATAGAATAAATCACAAGTTCTTCTCTGGTATAGATCACTCCACAGGTCATCTGGCTGACCATTTCCTCCATTATCTGAAGCCATAGTCTTCTATAAGACAAAGACATATTGTATTCAATACAATGGGAGAAGGGTGTATGACAACTTATAGATAAAATATTATAACTGAGGTACAAGCAGCGGGTTTACTTAGCACCTTGTGAGTAATGGAGAATACAGGGATAGATGGAGAAGGTAAGTGAGGGTTATGGATCTTATGTATTCTATTCTATATTCACTGTACACCTACTAATCCTGGCGAGGCCTCACCCTGGGTTGCGCACCTGTTATGCACACGCCTTATTATCCGTAACGTCTGCGTCTTACAGGGAAACTCCCAAATTTGTTTTCTAGCCTTGAGGGTGTAAATAAGTTACTGAATCCTGTCATAAGACACAACGTATAAGACAGAGCCATGTGTACACAACATATAACACAGAGCCATGTGTACACAACATATAACACAGAGCCATGTGTACACAACATATAAGACAGAGCCATGTGTACACAACATATAAGACAGAGCCATGTGTACACAACATATAACACAGAGCCATGTGTACACAACATATAAGACAGAACCATGTGTACACAACATATAAGACAGAACCATGTGTACACAACATATAACACAGAGCCATGTGTACACAACATATAAGACAGAGCCATGTGTACACAACATATAAGACAGAGCCATGTGTACACAACATATAAGACAGAACCATGTGTACACAACATATAAGACAGAACCATGTGTACACAACATATAAGACAGAGCCATGTGTACACAACATATAAGACAGAGCCATGTGTACACAACATATAAGACAGAACCATGTGTACACAACATATAAGACAGAACCATGTGTACACAACATATAAGACAGAACCATGTGTACACAACATATAAGACAGAGCCATGTGTACACAACATATAAGACAGAGCCATGTGTACACAACATATAAGACAGAACCATGTGTACACAACATATAACACAGAGCCATGTGTACACAACATATAAGACAGAACCATGTGTACACAACATATAAGACAGAACCATGTGTACACAACATATAAGACAGAACCATGTGTACACAACATATAAGACAGAGCCATGTGTACACAACATATAAGACAGAGCCATGTGTACACAACATATAAGACAGAACCATGTGTACACAACATATAAGACAGAACCATGTGTACACAACATATAAGACAGAGCCATGTGTACACAACATATGACAGAACCATGTGTACACAACATATAAGACAGAACCATGTGTACACAACATATAAGACAGAACCATGTGTACACAACATATAAGACAGAACCATGTGTACACAACATATAAGACAGAGCCATGTGTACACAACATATAAGACAGATCCATGTGTACACAACATATAACACAGAGCCATGTGTACACAACATATAAGACAGAGCCATGTGTACACAACATATAAGACAGAGCCATGTGTACACAACATATAAGACAGAACCATGTGTACACAACATATAAGACAGAGCCATGTGTACACAACATATAAGACAGAACCATGTGTACACAACATATAAGACAGAGCCATGTGTACACAACATATGACAGAACCATGTGTACACAACATATAAGACAGAACCATGTGTACACAACATATAAGACAGAACCATGTGTACACAACATATAAGACAGAACCATGTGTACACAACATATAAGACAGAACCATGTGTACACAACATATAAGACAGAACCATGTGTACACAACATATAAGACAGAACCATGTGTACACAACATATAAGACAGAACCATGTGTACACAACATATAAGACAGAACCATGTGTACACAACATATAAGACATAGCCATGTGTACACAACATATAAGACAGAGCCATGTGTACACAACATATAAGAAAGAGCCATGTGTACACAACATATAACACAGAACCATGTGTACACAACATATAAGACAGAGCCATGTGTACACAACATATAAGACATAGCCATGTGTACACAACATATAAGACAGAACCATGTGTACACAACATATAAGACATAGCCATGTGTACACAACATATAAGACAGAACCATGTGTACACAACATATAAGACAGAACCATGTGTACACAACATATAAGACATAGCCATGACAGCTCCGGTGTAATCTATTGGTAGTGCTGAGGAGAGGCGGGGATATGTATACAAGCACGTGGACAGCTTCAAAATTGTCACAACTTCCTCTCTGTATATGACAAAGTGAAAGCCATCAATATATGTGGAAAGGAAACATTCAGCTTTAATTTGAGGGTTTACAAAAAAATATAGCATTATCCTATTAGGAATTACAGGCATTTGTATAAAGTCTAGACAATGCTCTGTGAGCTAAATATCCTGGACTCCAGACTGATACATTGTCCATAGCTAGTCCTGCTCTCAGCTGAGAAGTGATACAATTGTATCCAGTCTAGACAATGCTCTGTGAGCTAAACATCCTGGACTCCAGACTGATACATTGAACATAGCTCGTCCTGCTCTCAGCTGAGAAGTGATACAATTGTATCCAGTCTAGACAATGCTCTGTGAGCTAAACATCCTGGACTCCAGACTGATACATTGTACATAGCTAGTCCTGCTCTCAGCTCTAGACAATGCTCTGTGAGCTAAACATGCCAGACTCCATACTGATACATTGTACATAGCTAGTCCTGCTCCCAGCTGAGAAGTGATACAATTGTATCCAGTATAGACAATGCTCTGTGAGCTGAACATCCTGGACTCCAGACTGATACATTGAACATAGCTCGTCCTGCTCTCAGCTGAGAAGTGATACAATTGTATCCAGTCTAGACAATGCTCTGTGAGCTAAACATCCTGGACCCCAGACTGATACATTGTACATAGCTCGTCCTGCTCTCAGCTGAGAAGTGATACAATTGTATCCAGTCTAGACAATGCTCTGTGAGCTAAACATCCTGGACTCCAGACTGATACATTGTACATAGCTCGTCCTGCTCTCAGCTGAGAAGTGATACAATTGTATCCAGTCTAGACAATGCTCTGTGAGCAAAACATCCTGGACTCCAGACTGATACATTGTATATAGCTCGTCCTGCTCTCAGCTGAGAAGTGATACAATTGTATCCAGTCTAGACAATGCTCTGTGAGCTGAACACCCTGGACTCCAGACTGATACATTGTACATAGCTAGTCCTGCTCTCAGCTGAGAAGTGATACAATTGTATCCAGTCTAGACAATGCTCTGTGAGCTGAACACCCTGGACTCCAGACTGATACATTGTACATAGCTCGTCCTGCTCTCAGCTGAGAAGTGATACAATTGTATCCAGTCTAGACAATGCTCTGTGAGCTGAACACCCTGGACTCCAGACTGATACATTGTACATAGCTAGTCCTGCTCTCAGCTGAGAAGTGATACAATTGTATCCAGTCTAGACAATGCTCTGTGAGCTAAACATCCCGGACCCCAGACTGCTCCATTGTACATATCTGGTCCTGGTCACTCACCTTGTGTGTCTGGAGAGCGTCTGTGTCCGGGTCAGAGTTGCTGGTGTTGAGAATTGTACCATTGGACAACATCATTGGGAAGAGTAAATCCACAATTTAGGGAGGGTGACACAGAGGAGTCCTCGGGAGAACACGGGGAAAATCCACAAGAATTAAAATCCAAAAGACGACAAATTGCTGAACGTCCTTAGGAAAAAAACAAAAAAAAGCACCAAGTGGAAGTCCTGTGTGTGGGAAATAAGTCCTCCAGATCTTCCTCCTTTGTCCTAAATAAAGAGAGAATAAACATAGTATCAGAAGGTAACGTCACCTGAACAACAGGAGATCCCTCCGATCCTATAAGAACTGCGCCTAGAGATCAGGTTACAGCCTGGAGACACTTCAGTACTGCGCTACGGCTGACAAACCACCAAAGGGTATGGATCAACGCCAGACAGTCACCGCAGCCACTCGATCACAAAACGACTGACATAGGGGGCGCCATAGAGCCCAAACCAAGGGTCCACTCCGGTACATACACCATAGGGGAAACAACAAGTATATACAGTATATAGAAGTATCGTCTGGTCACTACTATAAAGAGTAATGACAGTATATACAGTATATAGAAGAATCACCTGATCACTACTATACAATACAGGAGTAATGACAGTATATACAGTATATAGAAGTATCGTCTGGTCACTACTATAAAGAGTAATGACAGTATATACAGTATATAGAAGAATCACCTGATCACTACTATACAATACAGGAGTAATGACAGTATATACAGTATATAGAAGTATCGTCTGATCACTACTATACAATACAGGAGTAATGACAGTATATACAGTATATAGAAGTATCGTCTGATCACTACTATACAATACAGGAGTAATGACAGTATATACAGTATATAGAAGTATCGTCTGATCACTACTATACAATACAGGAGTAATGACAGTATATACAGTATATAGAAGTATTGTCTGATCACTACTATACAATACAGGAGTAATGACAGTATATACAGTATATAGAAGTATTACCTGATCACTATTATACAATACAGGAGTAATGACAGTATATACAGTATATAGAAGTATTGTCTGATCACTACTATACAATACAGGAGTAATGACAGTATATACAGTATATAGAAGTATTGTCTGATCACTACTATACAATACAGGAGTAATGACAGTATATACAGTATATAGAAGTATTACCTGATCACTATTATACAATACAGGAGTAATGACAGTATATACAGTATATAAAAGTATCACCTGATCACTACTATACAATACAGGAGTAATGACAGCATATACAGTATATAGAAGTATCACCTGATCACTACTATACAATACAGGAGTAATGACAGTATATACAGTATATAGAAGTATTGTCTGATCACTACTATACAATACAGGAGTAATGACAGTATATACAGTATATAGAAGTATCGTCTGATCACTACTATACAATACAGGAGTAATGACAGTATATACAGTATATAGAAGTATTGTCTGATCACTACTATACAATACAGGAGTAATTACAGTATATACAGTATATAGAAGTATTGTCTGATCACTACTATACAATACAGGAGTAATGACAGTATATACAGTATATAGAAGTATTGTCTAATCACTACTATACAATACAGGAGTAATGACAGTATATACAGTATATAGAAGTATTGTCTGATCACTACTATACAATACAGGAGTAATGACAGTATATACAGTATATAGAAGTATCGTCTGATCACTACTATACAATACAGGAGTAATGACAGTATATACAGTATATAGAAGTCCTATGTAACACCACAGATAACAGTGATAACTCTCTGAGTACAGATAATGTATAGATGTGACCTGCAGTCCTATGTAACACCACAGATAACACAGTTATAACTCTCTGAGTACAGATAATGTATAGATGTGACCTGCAGTCCTATGTAACACCACAGATAACACAGTGATAACTCTCTGAGTACAGATAATGTATAGATGTGACCTGCAGTCCTATGTAACACCACAGATAACACAGTGATAACTCTCTGAGTACAGATAAAGTATAGATGTGACCTGCAGTCCTATGTAACACCACAGATAACAGTGATAACTCTCTGAGTACAGATAATGTATAGATGTGACCTGCAGTCCTATGTAACACCACAGATAACAGTGATAACTCTCTGAGTACAGATAATGTATAGATGTGACCTGCAGTCCTATGTAACACCACAGATAACACAGTGCTAACTCTCTGAGTACAGATGATGTATAGATGTGACCTGCAGTCCTATGTAACACCACAGATAACACAGTGATAACTCTCTGAGTACAGATAATGTATAGATGTGACCTGCAGTCCTATGTAACACCACAGATAACAGTGATAACTCTCTGAGTACAGATAATGTATAGATGTGACCTGCAGTCCTATGTAACACCACAGATAACAGTGATATCTCTCTGAGTACAGATAATGTATAGATGTGACCTGCAGTCCTATGTAACACCACAGATAACATAGTGATAACTGTCTGAGTACAGATAATGTATAGATGTGACCTGCAGTCCTATGTAACACCACAGATAACACAGTGATAACTCTCTGAGTACAGATAATGTATAGATGTGACCTGCAGTCCTATGTAACACCACAGATAACACAGTGATAACTCTCTGAGTACAGATAATGTATAGATGTGACCTGCAGTCCTATGTAACACCACAGATAACACAGTGATAAGTCTCTGAGTACAGATAATGTATAGATGTGACCTGCAGTCCTATGTAACACCACAGATAACAGTGATAACTCTCTGAGTACAGATAATGTATAGATGTGACCTGCAGTCCTATGTAACACCACAGATAACACAGTGATAACTCTCTGAGTACAGATAATGTATAGATGTGACCTGCAGTCCTATGTAACACCACAGATAACAGTGATAATTCTCTGAGTACAGATGATGTATAGATGTGACCTGCAGTCCTATGTAACACCACAGATAACACAGTGATAACTCTCTGAGTACATATAATGTATAGATGTGACCTGCAGTCCTATGTAACACCACAGATAACACAGTGATAACTCTCTGAGTACAGATAATGTATAGATGTGACCTGCAGTCCTATGTAACACCATAGATAACAGTGATAACTCTCTGAGTACAGATAATGTATAGATGTGACCTGCAGTCCTATGTAACACCACAGATAACAGTGATAACTCTCTGAGTACAGATAATGTATAGATGTGACCTGCAGTCATATGTAACACTACAGATAACAGTGATAACTCTCTGAGTACAGATAATGTATAGATGTGACCTGCAGTCCTATGTAACACCACAGATAACAGTGATAACTCTCTGAGTACAGATAATGTATAGATGTGACCTGCAGTCCTATGTAACACCACAGATAACACAGTGATAACTCTCTGAGTACAGATAATGTATAGATGTGACCTGCAGTCCTATGTAACACCACAGATAACACAGTGATAACTCTCTGAGTACAGATAATGTATAGATGTGACCTGCAGTCCTATGTAACACCACAGATAACAGTGATAACTCTCTGAGTACAGATAATGTATAGATGTGACCTGCAGTCCTATGTAACACCACAGATAATAGTGATAACTCTCTGAGTACAGATAATGTATAGATGTGACCTGCAGTCCTATGTAACACCACAGATAACAGTGATAACTCTCTGAGTACAGATAATGTATAGATGTGACCTGCAGTCCTATGTAACACCACAGATAACAGTGATAACTCTCTGAGTACAGATAATGTATAGATGTGACCTGCAGTCCTATGTAACACCACAGATAACACAGTGATAACTCTCTGAGTACAGATAATGTAGTAGATGTGACCTGCAGTCCTATGTAACACCACAGATAACACAGTGATAACTCTCTGAGTACAGATAATGTATAGATGTGACCTGCAGTCCTATGTAACACCACAGATAACACAGTGATAACTCTCTGAGTACAGATAATGTATAGATGTGACCTGCAGTCCTATGTAACACCACAGATAATAGTGATAACTCTCTGAGTACAGATAATGTATAGATGTGACCTGCAGTCCTATGTAACACCACAGATAACAGTGATAACTCTCTGAGTACAGATAATGCATAGATGTGACCTGCAGTCCTATGTAACACCACAGATAACACAGTGATAACTCTCTGAGTACAGATAATGTAGTAGATGTGACCTGCAGTCCTATGTAACACCACAGATAACAGTGATAACTCTCTGAGTACAGATAATGTATAGATGTGACCTGCAGTCCTATGTAACACCACAGATAACAGTGATAACTCTCTGAGTACAGATAATGTATAGATGTGACCTGCAGTCCTATGTAACACCACAGATAACACAGTGATAACTCTCTGAGTACAGATAATGTATAGATGTGACCTGCAGTCCTATGTAACACCACAGATAACACAGTGATAACTCTCTGAGTACAGATAATGTATAGATGTGACCTGCAGTCCTATGTAACACCACAGATAACAGTGATAACTCTCTGAGTACAGATAATGTATAGATGTGACCTGCAGTCCTATGTAACACCACAGATAACAGTGATAACTCTCTGAGTACAGATAATGTAGTAGACGTGACCTGCAGTCCTATGTAACACCACAGATAACAGTGATAACTCTCTGAATACAGATAATGTATAGATGTGACCTGCAGTCCTATGTAACACCACAGATAACAGTGATAACTCTCTGAGTACAGATAATGTATAGATGTGACCTGCAGTCCTATGTAACACCACAGATAACAGTGATAACTCTCTGAGTACAGATAATGTATAGATGTGACCTGCAGTCCTATGTAACACCACAGATAACAGTGATAACTCTCTGAGTACAGATAATGTATAGATGTGACCTGCAGTCCTATGTAACACCACAGATAACAGTGATAACTCTCTGAGTACAGATAATGTAGTAGATGTGACCTGCAGTCCTATGTAACACCACAGATAACAGTGATAACTCTCTGAGTACAGATAATGTATAGATGTGACCTGCAGTCCTATGTAACACCACAGATAACAGTGATAACTCTCTGAGTACAGATAATGTAGTAGATGTGACCTGCAGTCCTATGTAACACCACAGATAATACAGTGATAACTCTCTGAGTACAGATAATGTATAGATGTGACCTGCAGTCCTATGTAACACCACAGATAACAGTGATAACTCTCTGAGTACAGATAATGTAGTAGATGTGACCTGCAGTCCTATGTAACACCACAGATAACAGTGATAACTCTCTGAGTGCAGATAATGTATAGATGTGACCTGCAGTCCTATGTAACACCACAGATAACACAGTGATAACTCTCTGAGTACAGATAATGTATAGATGTGACCTGCAGTCCTATGTAACACCACAGATAACACAGTGATAACTCTCTGAGTACAGATAATGTATAGATGTGACCTGCAGTCCTATGTAACACCACAGATAACACAGTGATAACTCTCTGAGTACAGATAATGTATAGATGTGACCTGCAGTCCTATGTAACACCACAGATAACAGTGATAACTCTCTGAGTACAGATAATATATAGATGTGACCTGCAGTCCTATGTAACACCACAGATAACAGTGATAACTCTGAGTACAGATAATGTATAGATGTGACCTGCAGTCCCATGTAACACCACAGATAACAGTGATAACTCTCTGAGTACAGATAATGTATAGATGTGACCTGCAGTCCTATGTAACACCACAGATAACAGTGATAACTCTCTGAGTACAGATAATGTATAGATGTGACCTGCAGTCCTATGTAACACCACAGATAACACAGTGATAACTCTCTGAGTACAGATAATGTATAGATGTGACCTGCAGTCCTATGTAACACCACAGATAACACAGTGATAACTCTCTGAGTACAGATAATGTATAGATGTGACCTGCAGTCCTATGTAACACCACAGATAACAGTGATAACTCTCTGAGTACAGATAATGTATAGATGTGACCTGCAGTCCTATGTAACACCACAGATAACACAGTGATAACTCTCTGAGTACAGATAATGTATAGATGTAACCTGCAGTCCTATGTAACACCACAGATAACAGTGATGTCTCTCTGAGTACAGATAATGTATAGATGTGACCTGCAGTCCTATGTAACACCACAGATAACAGTGATGTCTCTCTGAGTACAGATAATGTATAGATGTGACCTGCAGTCCTATGTAACACCACAGATAACACAGTGATAACTCTCTGAGTACAGATAATGTATAGATGTCACCTGCAGTCCTATGTAACACAACAGATAACAGTGATAACTCTCTGAGTACAGATAATGTATAGATGTGACCTGCAGTCCTATGTAACACAACAGATAACAGTGATAACTCTCTGAGTACAGATAATGTATAGATGTGACCTGCAGTCCTATGTAACACCACAGATAACAGTGATGTCTCTCTGAGTACAGATAATGTATAGATGTGACCTGCAGTCCTATGTAACACCACAGATAATAGTGATAACTCTCTGAGTACAGATAATGTATAGATGTGACCTGCAGTCCTATGTAACATCACAGATAACAGTGATAACTCTCTGAGTACAGATAATGTATAGATGTGACCTGCAGTCCTATGTAACACCACAGATAATAGTGATAACTCTCTGAGTACAGATAATGTAGTAGATGTGACCTGCAGTCCTATGTAACACCACAGATAACACAGTGATAACTCTCTGAGTACAGATAATGTATAGATGTGACCTGCAGTCCTATGTAACACCACAGATAACACAGTGATAACTCTCTGAGTACAGATAATGTATAGATATGACCTGCAGTCCTATGTAACACCACAGATAACACAGTGATAACTCTCTGAGTACAGATAATGTATAGATGTGACCTGCAGTCCTATGTAACACCACAGATAACACAGTGATAACTCTCTGAGTATAGATAATGTATAGATGTGACCTGCAGTCCTATGTAACACCACAGATAACAGTGATAACTCTCTGAGTACAGATAATGTATAGATGTGACCTGCAGTCCTATGTAACACCACAGATAACAATGATAACTCTCTGAGTACAGATAATGTATAGATGTGACCTGCAGTCCTATGTAACACCACAGATAACAATGATAACTCTCTGAGTACAGATAATGTATAGATGTGACCTGCAGTCCTATGTAACACCACAGATAACAGTGATAACTCTGAGTACAGATAATGTATAGATGTGACCTGCAGTCCTATGTAACACCACAGATAACACAGTGATAACTCTCTGAGTACAGATAATGTATAGATGTGACCTGCAGTCCTATGTAACACCACAGATAACACAGTGATAACTCTCTGAGTACAGATAATGTATAGATGTGACCTGCAGTCCTATGTAACACCACAGATAACAGTGATAACTCTCTGAGTACAGATAATGTATAGATGTGACCTGCAGTCCTATGTAACACCACAGATAACAGTGATAACTCTCTGAGTACAGATAATGTATAGATGTGACCTGCAGTCCTATGTAACACCACAGATAACACAGTGATAACTCTCTGAGTACAGATAATGTATAGATGTGACCTGCAGTCCTATGTAACACCACAGATAACAGTGATAACTCTCTGAGTACAGATAATGTATAGATGTGACCTGCAGTCCTATGTAACACCACAGATAACAGTGATAACTCTCTGAGTACAGATAATGTATAGATGTGACCTGCAGTCCTATGTAACACCACAGATACCAATAACTCTCTGAGTATAGATAATGTATAGATGTGACCTGCAGTCCTATGTAACACCACAGATAACAGTGATAACTCTCTGAGTACAGATAATGTATAGATGTGACCTGCAGTCCTATGTAACACCAAAGATAACACAGTGATAACTCTCTGAGTACAGAGAATGTATAGATGTGACCTGCAGTCCTATGTAACACCACAGATAACAGTGATAACTCTCTGAGTACAGATAATGTATAGATGTGACCTGCAGTCCTATGTAACACCACAGATAACAGTGATAACTCTCTGAGTACAGATAATGTATAGATGTGACCTGCAGTCCTATGTAACACCACAGATAACAGTGATAACTCTCTGAGTACAGATAATGTATAGATGTGACCTGCAGTCCTATGTAACACCACAGATACCAATAACTCTCTGAGTATAGATAATGTATAGATGTGACCTGCAGTCCTATGTAACACCACAGATAACAGTGATAACTCTCTGAGTACAGATAATGTATAGATGTGACCTGCAGTCCTATGTAACACCAAAGATAACACAGTGATAACTCTCTGAGTACAGAGAATGTATAGATGTGACCTGCAGTCCTATGTAACACCACAGATAACAGTGATAACTCTCTGAGTACAGATAATGTATAGATGTGACCTGCAGTCCTATGTAACACCAAAGATAACACAGTGATAACTCTCTGAGTACAGAGAATGTATAGATGTGACCTGCAGTCCTATGTAACACCACAGATAACAGTGATAACTCTCTGAGTACAGATAATGTATAGATGTGACCTGCAGTCCTATGTAACACCACAGATAACAGTGATAACTCTCTGAGTACAGATAATGTATAGATGTGACCTGCAGTCCTATGTAACACCACAGATAACACAGTGATAACTCTCTGAGTACAGATAATGTATAGATGTGACCTGCAGTCCTATGTAACACCACAGATAACACAGTGATAACTCTCTGAGTACAGATAATGTATAGATGTGACCTGCAGTCCTATGTAACACCACAGATAACAGTGATAACTCTCTGAGTACAGATAATGTATAGATGTGACCTGCAGTCCTATGTAACACCACAGATAACACAGTGATAACTCTCTGAGTACAGATAATGTATAGATGTGACCTGCAGTCCTATGTAACACAACAGATAAAACAGTGATAACTCTCTGAGTACAGATAATGTATAGATGTCACCTGCAGTCCTATGTAACACCACAGATAACAGTGATAACTCCCTGAGTACAGATAATGTATAGATGTGACCTGCAGTCCTATGTAACACCACAGATAACAGTGATAACTCTCTGAGTACAGATAATGTATAGATGTGTCCTGCAGTCCTATGTAACACCACAGATAACAGTGATAACTCTCTGAGTACAGATAATGTATAGATGTGACCTGCAGTCCTATGTAACACCACAGATAACAGTGATAACTCTCTGAGTACAGATAATGTATAGATGTGACCTGCAGTCCTATGTAACACCACAGATAACAGTGATAACTCTCTGAGTACAGATAATGTATAGATGTGACCTGCAGTCCTATGTAACACCACAGATAACACAGTGATAACTCTCTGAGTACAGATAATGTAGTAGATGTGACCTGCAGTCCTATGTAACACCACAGATAACACAGTGATAACTCTCTGAGTACAGATAATGTATAGATGTGACCTGCAGTCCTATGTAACACCCCAGATAACAGTGATAACTCTCTGAGTACAGATAATGTATAGATGTGACCTGCAGTCCTATGTAACACCCCAGATAACAGTGATAACTCTCTGAGTACAGATAATGTATAGATGTGACCTGCAGTCCTATGTAACACCACAGATAACAGTGATAACTCTCTGAGTACAGATAATGTATAGATGTGACCTGCAGTCCTATGTAACACCACAGATAACAGTGATAACTCTCTGAGTACAGATAATGTATAGATGTGACCTGCAGTCCTATGTAACACCACAGATAACAGTGATAACTCTCTGAGTACAGATAATGTATAGATGTGACCTGCAGTCCTATGTAACACCACAGATAACAGTGATAACTCTCTGAGTACAGATAATGTGTAGATGTGACCTGCAGTCCTATGTAACACCACAGATAACAGTGATAACTCTCTGAGTACAGATAATGTATAGATGTGACCTGCAGTCCTATGTAACACCACAGATAACAGTGATAACTCTCTGAGTACAGATAATGTATAGATGTGACCTGCAGTCCTATGTAACACCACAGATAACAGTGATGTCTCTCTGAGTACAGATAATGTATAGATGTGACCTGCAGTCCTATGTAACACCACAGATAACAGTGATAACTCTCTGAGTACAGATAATGTGTAGATGTGACCTGCAGTCCTATGTAACACCACAGATAACAGTGATAACTCTCTGAGTATAGATAATGTATAGATGTGACCTGCAGTCCTATGTAACACCACAGATAACACAGTGATAACTCTCTGAGTACAGATAATGTATAGATGTGACCTGCAGTCCTATGTAACACCACAGATAACAGTGATAACTCTATGAGTACAGATAATGTAGTAGATGTGACCTGCAGTCCTATGTAACACCACAGATAACACAGTGATAACTCTCTGAGTACAGATAATGTATAGATGTGACCTGCAGTCCTATGTAACACCACAGATAACAGTGATAACTCTCTGAGTACAGATAATGTATAGATGTGACCTGCAGTCCTATGTAACACTACAGATAACACAGTGATAACTCTCTGAGTACAGATAATGTATAGATGTGACCTGCAGTCCTATGTAACACTACAGATAACAGTGATAACTCTCTGAGTACAGATAATGTATAGATGTGACCTGCAGTCCTATGTAACACTACAGATAACAGTGATAACTCTCTGAGTACAGATAATGTATAGATGTGACCTGCAGTCCTATGTAACACTACAGATAACACAGTGATAACTCTCTGAGTACAGATAATGTATAGATGTGACCTGCAGTCCTATGTAACACTACAGATAACAGTGATATCTCTCTGAGTACAGATAATGTATAGATGTGTCCTGCAGTCCTATGTAACACCACAGATAACAGTGATAACTCTCTGAGTACAGATAATGTATAGATGTGACCTGCAGTCCTATGTAACACCACAGATAACACAGTGATAACTCTCTGAGTACAGATAATGTATAGATGTGACCTGCAGTCCTATGTAACACCACAGATAACAGTGATAACTCTCTGAGTACAGATAATGTATAGATGTGTCCTGCAGTCCTATGTAACACCACAGATAACAGTGATAACTCTCTGAGTACAGATAATGTATAGATGTGACCTGCAGTCCTATGTAACACCACAGATAACAGTGATAACTCTCTGAGTACAGATAATGTATAGATGTGACCTGCAGTCCTATGTAACACCACAGATAACACAGGGATAACTCTCTGAGTACAGATACTGTATAGATGTGACCTGCAGTCCTATGTAACACCACAGATAACAGTGATAACTCTCTGAGTACAGATAATGTATAGATGTGACCTGCAGTCCTATGTAACACCACAGATAACAGTGATAACTCTCTGAGTACAGATAATGTATAGATGTGACCTGCAGTCCTATGTAACACCACAGATAACAGTGATAACTCTCTGAGTACAGATAATGTATAGATGTGACCTGCAGTCCTATGTAACACCACAGATAACAGTGATAACTCTCTGAGTACAGATAATGTAGTAGATGTGACCTGCAGTCCTATGTAACACCACAGATAACAGTGATAACTCTCTGAGTACAGATAATGTATAGATGTGACCTGCAGTCCTATGTAACACCACAGATAACACAGTGATAACTCTCTGAGTACAGATAATGTATAGATGTGACCTGCAGTCCTATGTAACACCACAGATAACACAATGATAACTCTCTGAGTACAGATAATGTATAGATGTGACCTGCAGTCCTATGTAACACCACAGATAACACAGTGATAACTCTCTGAGTACAGATAATGTATAGATGTGACCTGCAGTCCTATGTAACACCACAGATAACAGTGATAACTCTCTGAGTACAGATAATGTATAGATGTGACCTGCAGTCCTATGTAACACCACAGATAACAGTGATAACTCTCTGAGTACAGATAATGTATAGATGTGACCTGCAGTCCTATGTAACACCACAGATAACACAATGATAACTCTCTGAGTACAGATAATGTATAGATGTGACCTGCAGTCCTATGTAACACAACAGATAACACAGTGATAACTCTCTGAGTACAGATAATGTATAGATGTGACCTGCAGTCCTATGTAACACCACAGATAACAGTGATAACTCTCTGAGTACAGATAATGTATAGATGTGACCTGCAGTCCTATGTAACACCACAGATAACACAGTGATAACTCTCTGAGTACAGATAATGTATAGATGTGACCTGCAGTCCTATGTAACACCACAGATAACAGTGATAACTCTCTGAGTACAGATAATATATAGATGTGACCTGCAGTCCTATGTAACACCACAGATAACACAGTGATAACTCTCTGAGTACAGATAATGTATAGATGTGACCTGCAGTCCTATGTAACACCACAGATAACAGTGATAACTCTCTGAGTACAGATAATGTATAGATGTGACCTGCAGTCCTATGTAACACCACAGATAACAGTGATAACTCTCTGAGTACAGATAATGTATAGATGTGACCTGCAGTCCTATGTAACACCACAGATAACACAGTGATAACTCTCTGAGTACAGATAATGTATAGATGTGACCTGCAGTCCTATGTAACACCACAGATAACACAGTGATAACTCTCTGAGTACAGATAATGTATAGATGTGACCTGCAGTCCTATGTAACACCACAGATAACACAGTGATAACTCTCTGAGTACAGATAATGTATAGATGTGACCTGCAGTCCTATGTAACACCACAGATAACACAGTGATAACTGTCTGAGTACAGATAATGTATAGATGTGACCTGCAGTCCTATGTAACACCACAGATAACAGTGATAACTCTCTGAATACATATAATGTATAGATGTGACCTGCAGTCCTATGTAACACCACAGATAATACAGTGATAACTCTCTGAGTACAGATAATGTATAGATGTGACCTGCAGTCCTATGTAACACCACAGATAACACAGTGATAACTCTCTGAGTACAGATAATGTATAGATGTGACCTGCAGTCCTATGTAACACCACAGATAACACAGTGATAACTCTCTGAGTACAGATAATGTATAGATGTGACCTGCAGTCCTATGTAACACCACAGATAACAGTGATAACTCTCTGAGTACAGATAATGTAGTAGATGTGCCCTGCAGTCCTATGTAACACCACAGATAACAGTGATAACTCTCTGAGTACAGATAATGTAGTAGATGTGACCTGCAGTCCTATGTAACACCACAGATAACAGTGATAACTCTCTGAGTACAGATAATGTATAGATGTGACCTGCAGTCCTATGTAACACCACAGATAACACAGTGATAACTCTCTGAGTACAGATAATGTATAGATGTGACCTGCAGTCCTATGTAACACCACAGAAAACACAGTGATAACTCTCTGAGTACAGATAATGTATAGATGTGACCTGCAGTCCTATGTAACACCACAGATAACAGTGATAACTCCCTGAGTACAGATAATGTATAGATGTGACCTGCAGTCCTATGTAACACCACAGATAACACAGTGGTAACTCTCTGAGTACAGATAATGTATAGATGTGACCTGCAGTCCTATGTAACACCACAGATAACAGTGATAACTCTCTGAGTACAGATAATGTATAGATGTGACCTGCAGTCCTATGTAACACCACAGATAACAGTGATAACTCTCTGAGTACAGATAATGTATAGATGTGACCTGCAGTCCTATGTAACACCACAGATAACACAGTGATAACTCTCTGAGTACAGATAATGTATAGATGTAACCTACAGTCCTATGTAACACCACAGATAACAGTGATAACTCTCTGAGTACAGATAATGTATAGATGTGACCTGCAGTCCTATGTAACACCACAGATAACAGTGATAACTCTCTGAGTACAGATAATGTATAGATGTGACCTGCAGTCCTATGTAACACCACAGATAACAGTGATAACTCTCTGAGTACAGATAATGTATAGATGTGACCTGCAGTCCTATGTAACACCACAGATAACACAGTGATAACTCTCTGAGTACAGATAATGTATAGATGTGACCTGCAGTCCTATGTAACACCACAGATAACAGTGATAACTCTCTGAGTACAGATAATGTATAGATGTGACCTGCAGTCCTATGTAACACCACAGATAACAGTGATAACTCTCTGAGTACAGATAATGTATAGATGTGACCTGCAGTCCTATGTAACACCACAGATAACAGTGATAACTCTCTGAGTACAGATAATGTATAGATGTGACCTGCAGTCCTATGTAACACCACAGATAACAGTGATAACTCTCTGAGTACAGATAATGTATAGATGTGACCTGCAGTCCTATGTAACACCACAGATAACAGTGATAACTCTCTGAGTACAGATAATGTATAGATGTGACCTGCAGTCCTATGTAACACCACAGATAACAGTGATAACTCTCTGAGTACAGATAATGTATAGATGTGACCTGCAGTCCTATGTAACACCACAGATAACAGTGATAACGTCTCTGAGTACAGATAATGTATAGATGTGACCTGCAGTCCTATGTAACCACACAGAGTTAACACAGTGATAACTCTCTGAGTACAGATAATGT